>NC_136792.1:22566083-22581083 GCF_951216825.1 Electrona antarctica
CCGGAAAAGAAATCCCTGTTCATTTTCTTCATAGACTTATCAGAAAGTATTTATTTAAAGACGTATACGCCGCGGACAAAGCCAACTCTTGTCGTGACAAATCATGACAATAAACACAATGTTTTGGGCCAAACAAATAATTAGAAAGTAGAAAAAAACGGCAGGTTACAACACTTTTTTTGTTGTTTTTCTTCTTTGTAATTATTTGTTTGGTCCAAAATATTGTGTTTGTTGTCATGATTTGTCACGACTCAAGTTGGCTTCGTACGACGCTTAAAAGGTCTTTAAATAAATACTTTTTGAAATGTCTATGGGAAAAATGCATTGGGATTAATTTCCTGGGCCTGGCGTCGTCATGAAAGGGGGTGGGACTGCGACGCTCTATAGGGCATGGTTTCCCAAACAGTAGATCTGATATACAGATCTACAATCGATCTAATCTCTCTTTTGGGTCTCGACCTGAATGGTTTGGAACCACTGATATAGGTTACCGTTATAGCAACACATGGTGGTATAACCTTTTCATCTGAAGGACCTCCAAAATATTATGTACAGTGTTTGGCCGCAGACTCCCATCTGAAAATATCCGGTGCCAGGGAGGGAGCCCCATACAGGATTTGACGTTTTTATCCACATTTGTCACATTTTTATCCTGATTCTTTTTTAAATAGCAGATGTCGTGCATTGTTGTTACGCGTTGTGGCACTTGTAAATCAGCTATTTTCAAATAGCCTAGGGTTAAAGTAGTTACGGTAAACTGATAATGATGCTATATTAACTCATTTTGCTGGTTGTTCCCCTGTGACCCTCTCAAGGACCCCTGGGGGTCCCCCGATCACACTTTGAGAAACACTGGTATAGAGTGCACTGTATTTTTTTTAACACAAGTCTGCCATGTTGCACTGGTTGACTGTCACTCAGTGGCGGAAATATCGACGGTGCAACCGGTGCGATGCACCGGGGCCCAGCGCCCCCAAGGGGCCCATGAAGGGGAAGAAAAAGAGAGAAAAAAAAGAGTCAGGACGACGGTGAAAGCCTGGTTTCAGGGGCTATCGGTCGCAGGGAGAGTAACACCAAGGATTCGTCCGTGATGTCACTGACTGCTGGTTTATAAACAGCTTCAAGTCCATACTACTTCCGTGTTGCATAACAGTGACATCACTATCCACTCCTTCTTGGTATTTTTACCACCTTGTTTCAACGTGTGTGTTTGTGTTCATGCGCTGCCTGTCAGCAGCACAACATAGCTCAGCTGTAGACTATTCTGTCACGTTCCGTGGCGCTAATGAAACACTAGATGGGATTATTATGTCATGTCAGCACTATCAGAAGATGTAACCCAGGTAAAGTAATCTGTCACTCTGCAAGTTTAACTAAAGTTTTTTCCATCTGTCCAAAGTCATTTCTGATAGCCTGCAGGCTGCAGCCATGCAGTCCTACAGATACACAGATACAGAATGATTGAAAGTGAAACATGCAACATGTGTTCAGACAGCGGGGACAGTCAGTGTCGTCGTTAAGCAGCTCAACCCACAGGTGACAGGAGTGGCTGTGCTGCTGTGCTGTGAGTAAACTGACAACGCTTGGCTTTCTGACATCCCTTTCTCACAATCTACAACAATACATGTGTTACTAACAGTAGGACAAGTGGCGAAGTAGAAACGTGGAGAGCAGAAGATAGTGTGTTTTGGACAAACAGGCTAGCATTGGTGTTGATTTGTCTCAAATGGAGTCTGTATGGCTGAAGATAAATGAACACATGATGTCAGTGGGAGAGGAGTTATTGTGTGTTTTGGACAAACAGTGTGGTGTTGATTTGTGTCAGCTGAAGCTTCATGTGTTTGTGTTGTGAGCGCCTCAGTGTGGCCGTAGAGGTAATGTGCAACCACTTCCAGAGAGAGATGGAGACACTAAATCTCAGCTGTAGAAACATGTTGTTTGCATGCATGCATCGCTGCCTTGCATGCTGTGTAGTGTGTGCTACTATGCCAAGTGACTGACAAGTGTTGAGTTGTCACTCACTTTGAGCGTTATCTTTCTGTTAAAATCTTTTTTTTACTCTGTCCCAAAAATTGGGGAGGCACTGGGGGGACACTGGGGAGGTACTGGGGAGGCACTGGGGAGGCACTGTGGGGACACTGGGGAGGCACTGTGGGGACACTGGGGAGGCACTATGGAGGCACTGGGGGGGACACTGGGGAGGCACTATGGAGGCACTGGGGAGGCACTGGGGAGACACTGGGGAGGCACTGGTGAGGCACTGTGGGGACACTGGGGAGGCACTATGGAGGCACTGGGGAGGCACTGGGGAGGCACTGTGGGGACACTGGGGAGGCACTATGGAGGCACTGGGGGGACACTGGGGAGGCACTGGGGAGGTACTGGGGGAGCACTGGGCAGACAAAGTTGGGCATCATTTCACATCGCATCGCCCCCCCCCCCCGCAGCACATTATTAGTATTATTATATTTTAGGGGGCCCACACAAAATATTTGCACCGGGGCCCACTGCCAGGTAGTTCCGCCACTGCTGTCACTGCTTTGATGTGCTCTGTTTTTGTTCTCCCTGGTGTCGTGTTGGTGAGGGTTCTGAGTGGGTGTCACTGGGACATTCCGGAACACTGCTCACTCTGTTCAGCACCATCTACTCTTGAATCCCTTGTACACCCACCAGGACAGGGAGTGGGTTTCCCTAGTGAAAACAAAGGAATAGTCTGTTATAGATCAAAGTAATAGAAACTAAAAAATATATAATAGACTGTACGACAAATTAGTTCCCACATTATCTCTGGAGTCCCTTGTATTTCGGGCATGTCATTATAGGTGACAATTGTCACAAATAGCCCACCAAGGCCTATACTGTATGCTTAATTAACACGTCGAAAATAGTAAATATATATATAAGTGAATTGAGTGTGTGAAGTGTGAACTGAACCACAGTACAGTATATATAGACGGGCTTGAATGTGTTGCATTAGAGTGCATGTGCATACTATTACCGGTATCTTTTCCTATGACCGCATGTTCACCTCACAGTAATTTGTGTGTGACTGTGTGTGTGTGTGTGTGTGTGTGTGTGTGTGTGTGTGTGTGTGTGTGTGTGTGTGTGTGTGTGTGTGTGTGTGTGTGTGTGTGTGTGTGTGTGTGTGTGTGTGTGTGTGTGTGTGTGTGTGTGTGTGTGTGTGTGTGTGTGTCAAACACTTTCAACCTGGCTCTACTTTGGGCATGCCATTACAGGAGAAAAAGATTTTCTAAAATAGCAGATGCACAAGCTCACAACACGCCATAATGTGATGTGTTACAAGCTTGTAGATCATCAACGATCAACTAATTTCAACTAGTTGAAAGAATGATGCACACACCTTTTGTCTCTTTTAATAACTTTGAACCCCTTCATCATGACAGTGTGGTGCAAACATTGTGAAAATAGCAGCTCACAATGGGTCACATTCTTTGAAGTTTGATGTTTGGGCCTATCATGCAAAAAATACGTTGAAAGTGGTTCAAATAGATTAAATATATTTTTAGCTATTTGAGGAAATTAACCAAAATAGCTAATCTACAATGTTTATGTTTATGTTTATTTATTTGATACAATTGCATTGCTCATTGCACAGTTGTACAAATTGTAGATGCATCATTTACAGTGTGTTAGCACATGTGCTAATTTTCACCACTTGTCCACAGGAGACTTTTCTAAAAAATACAATTTAGTTTAAAAAAAAAAACACCCAATCAAATACAAAACATTATACATTCTAATAATATTTACAGCAAAATTACAGTACCCATTACATAATCTCAAATACACAAGTAAACATAATCACTCTAGTAACTCAAGCTATACATGTGAACACAGTTGATTTGATTTCAACCATAGTTTGAGTCCTCTGTAGAACACGTTACCATCCGTCTCTAGTTTTAGAACCGTAGGCAAAGAGTTCCATAGGTTTGCTCCCTTTACTGAGAAGGCAGACTGTCCGAATGAGTTGTTACACCTGGGAACAGTACAGTTACCACTTGTTGAGGCTCGTGTGGTTGCTCTACCAGAGCTCGGAAGTCTAACAACAAGCTCACAACATGTCACAACGCAACACATTGTGAGCTTGTAGATCGGCTATTTTGGGCAAAGACCAGGCTTGTCGAACTCAACTTGGGGTGAGGGCCACATTGGCCAAAAGGTCACTTGATGTGGGCCAAAACCAGTTCGCTCACACGCTGTCTCAGTCACTGCTATACAGTAACTACACAGTATATATATTACACTGTAGTGTAGACGGAAAAAAGTACAGTTGTAACTCGGCCAGGTCGGTTTTACTAAGAATAGACAGTATAGACAGAATAGATAGTGGTTAAGGCTGTGCCATACTGCCATCATTGGATGTGGAATGCTGGTTAATGGAGTTAAAGTGGTGGGATCGAGCTCCTCCAGGGTGATACTGTATTGGCCTATTGGGGTTTACACTTAGTCATGGTGAGAGCCTGAGAGGATACATGCTGCATGCATGGAAGTGTGTGCATGTGAGCTGCTGCTTGGTGCTTCCACTGGGTGTGCGTTTGTGGTGCACAGTTAAAACCCTTTGTTGAATTTACACAAATTGACCTGTCCATTTTGGGTCAATTTGTTCATCAATTTGTACACTTTTCAGGAGTGTATATGCTGCTTTGACCTTTTCTGCTTTATGTGTGAATGTGTACATGTTGGTTCTTCACCATCATCCTTGTGCATTTATCTGCTACAGTTGTAGTAGTAAACAGATCCATAATATTGATTTGTCCAGGCCTAAGATGTACCAAAATTGTTATTTTGCAACCAACATTTATTTTTTGTTTTGTATTCCATCTTTCAATTAGGCTTTCATTCTATCTATAAATCACTATTTTCCAAAGATAGGAGAAAGGGATACAAGAATTAAGGTGAGACGAATGCGAAAGACTTAGGGAATTCTGTTCAGAGGACTAATTTAGACTTGTAATCACTGTAAATGTTTACAAGAGACTGATATCCACCATGTAAGGAGAGGCTGTCCAGGGAAGTTGATTGATAATGTTTATATAGATGGAGATCTCTCTCTCCATCCATATAAACATAAAGACTGAGTGAAGCACAGTGTGATTGGAGGGGATGAACTGAGGGGTGGGATCTAATAATGGCACGGCTGGCTCCCACTTAGTTTAGACCAGAGTCATCTAATAGAAGAGTTGCGATATTGAGGGGGCAGAAAACAGCACGGTCACATGGTTCATGTACTCGCACAAACCCATAGACTCCAATGAATTCCGTAAACTTCCGGTTGTCCCTATTTGAACCCTTCAAATAGGGACAAACCAATAGAAGTCTATGTAGAACCGAGGTGAATAGTAAGAGAGTGGCGACACTAGCGTTGACTCCAATTATAACAATGGAATGCGGAAGTGCTTATTCTATCTCAATGGGATAGTTCCAATGTTTGGAACTATAGCTCATAGGCACCCGCTTTGTGGCGAGATCAAAGCGTGTCGCCACTCTCTTACTATTCCACTCGGATGTAGAAGACTGTAGATAGAAGATTGGACTGGCTCCATGAAGTGAACGGGGTTTGCGTAACTCTGTCTATACTCTATGGCTCATGGTCATTGGTCGACAACCATTTTCTACCCTAACCTAAACATAACAGCAAGCACGGGAGCAATGCAGTTTGAGCGGTAGTCCGACCATTGTTTCCGCATGACGGTCTGTCTAATCTTTAAAGTACGCATCGCGTGGATCTTCAGTGTTTCTGTCATGCAAGACGTTTATAAATAAACGTATTAATATATATATATAAACGTTTATACAAACGTGTATATATACACACACACACACACACACACACACACACACACACACACACACACACACACACACACACACACACACACACACACACTTCCATTTATTTCTCAGCACTAGAATTTCAGCAAGGCACCCTTTGATGTAGACGAACCAACCCTAAAGGCGTTGCACCGCCTTTTATCATTTATTTCTGAGGTATCGATGACATCTCATATTGAAATCACCTTGAAATCTGGGTTAATGGTTACTATTTAAAAAAACATAAAACTTGTGGGAAAAGTAGGCGTGGATGTCCTACATTGGCCTTCTGACAGCGTGCACAAGAAATGTGGCATTGACGGTACAGCAGTTTGCGAGAGTTTTTTTGATTGATTGATTGAAGAATTTATTAACAGTTTGCAGAATTACAGTACATTTCAAGCACAAACTCAATACAAAGGCTGTTAACTGTGAGTGGACGACCCAATTAAGCATTACACTTGTTTCCAATAGGGTCCACCATGTTCAAATCATCAAAACATTTAGAGACGTACAAATAGACACTTCTATAGACAGAACAGGAATTCATCAAAAAGGAGGTAAAAAGGGAAAAGAAATATATACAGTGAGGGGAAAAAAGGGGGGGGCGGGGGGGGGGGATTCAGATTTTACGGGGGCCAGTTTCGAATTGCAGCCATCCGTAGGTGCCCTTTGAGAGCGGTTTTGAAGGAGTCAAGGGATTTGCATGTCTTAATGACAGTTGGTAGGGCGTTCCACATTTTGGTGCCATAGGAGCGAAAAGAATTTAGTCCCTTGTTTGTGCCGAATCTGGGTTGTACATGGTTCGTTGCACTCCCTCTGGTGTTGTGGGAGTTTAGGGTTAATTTGGATAAATAGAAAATAGAACGACAATCATAAACATTGTCACAGTCAATTATTTCCAATTATACACAGGCCAACCCCTGCATCAAACTACAGAGAAACCAAACAGGTTGAAGTATGTCATCATGGCAGGTTCAAACAGGACCATTGCCAACGGTCTAATTACGAACAGGCCAGCTGCTGTGCTGTGCCAACCTACAGAGAAACCAAACCCAAACACAACCATACCGCAACCAGAAGAGGGATCTCACCAAAACGTCAGCTAGTATGACGCCCAACCTGACCACAGGGATACGAGTGTCCTCCTTGCATGCTAGGCAATCGTAAAAGAGACACAAACACAATACACCCAAGTACTCAAATCAAACAAATTCGGACTCAACTGAATACCAAACGTGTGCCCATATAGCTCGGTAGAATCTACCATAATCATGATTGCAAACAATTGTGTTGCTATTCAAATAACAGATGGCTATGCAAACAATAACATTGTCATTGTCAATGCTCAAAAGCAAGAAAAATAGAGGCAATCAGGACTAGCCCCAGCATCAACACTTCAAATGTCAACCCCAGTGATACCACTTGAGAAACAAATTAACTGTTGGGTTTGAAAGGTTAAGACATTATTATTAGCAAACAAGTTTGGACTGTAAACTGGCTTTTATATTGTCCTTAACTGTTGAAGATCCAACTCAACGCTATAGCACTCCACAATCTGGACCAACCAGTCTTTTGTGTACTGATCCAACAGACGGAAGGATTCTTGAGTCTTGACAATAATCTCAATCAGAGTAGTCATGATAAACCTACCTATATATAACAACGGCCTGCTATAGTGAAAATCTAATATATACAGTATATCCCACTAACTACATACTTACACTGGACCCTAGTTTTCGGAATGGTCTGGTTCCGTCAGAATCAGAATGCTGGTGCGTGACATAGGTCATGCTCCATGGTGTGTACATTGTGATATTGTCCTTTTCTTTTTGCTGAGGTTTGCGTGATCTGCGCAAAACCCCTTTTGGTGTTTTAAACATGTTATAATTTAGCTATTGAAAAATAGCAGATCTACAAGCTCATACGAGCTTGTAGGTCTGCTATTTTTGAAAAATCGTGAAAATATTTATTTCAGAAAACTGGAGGATTTAGAAGGATTTTTTTAAATTTTGAGGTCAGGCCTAAATGGGTCAAATGATAAGGGACAATATCGGTGGCACCCAACTGTACACAAAACTAAAAATAGGATTATAAAATCCTGTTTCTTACACTAAATGCCAGTGTGTGCCAGTGATTACCCTCCCCTGTGCCAGTCAGGCACCAACTTGGCAGAGGTTTTGTGACCAGCAGCCACTCATGAAGTGGCAAGGTAAACCACCAATTAAACCAGTTTAGTCTTGCACGCACACAAAGCTAAATGTGTCAAGTGCTCATATTTTATTTATTGTGGAAAATAGGTGAATAATTAACAAAGGAGTCATTAAATACTTAAATGGTCAAGTAATCAGAGGTTGGTAGAGGGTGTCGAGTGAATGTATAGCCTGACGTACTCCATATAGGTACTATAGGTAGATGCATCAACATTAAGCCTTATTAGTGCCCCAAAGCCACATTTATAAACCTACAACAGTGTCTTTAACATGCCATGATCAGGTCAGATGTCGCAGCTGTGGCTGAATGTACCATACAGTATATCATTATAACATTATTCTATGATGATCTCTAGAACAGTGGTTTAAAAACATTTTACCTCGAAACCCCAGAGAGAAATTTGACATCTCCCCAGGTCCCACTAGTGACAATAGCAGATCTACAACCTCACATACTATTGTGAGCTTGTAGATCGTCTAATTTCACTAGTTCTTAGAGGTTTATGGAATTTGTTTATTTTTTCTTATTTCCCCCAAATATGTTGTTTCGAAATATTTTTTTTATTTCTGAAGATGTTTGACTGTTTGGGTAACACTGATCTAGATATCTATTATGATTCTTGACTGGATCTGAGAAAAGATTTTGTGAATCTAGTGTAAGTTGGTATTTATTATAGCTGTGCAAACTTGAACAAAAACAAATATTCATCTTTCAAATGTTGTCATTTTTAATTCAATCATTAATTCATGTCAGAATGTTTGTGGAATGTGGACTGTGTGTGTTGTAACTTAATGAGCATGCTTAAGTAATATGTCCCATTGCTTGCCACATACTTGGCACAGCTTTGAGTGTAGAATATAACATATTGGCTGCTACACAATAGCTACAGCTACAGAATAGTGTGTACATTCCATTAGTCCTTAGAATACATTTACTTTTGACAACTAGCTTACAGGTTAGCCTCCCTTCCAGTCCCTTTTAGATGATACGTTTTGACTGTGCTTTCATGTTCGAATGTATTGCAGGAATGACATACGGAATGACATAGCATACAGATATACAGTACCATATTGAAATATGAGCCAGTCACAGTGACAGTCAAGTTTCCAGAAAAATAAACAGAATCAAAACAGTGAATGAGAACAGAGGATTATTAAAATGAATACATACACAATTTCAACCACAAAAAAGTGCACAATAGAGCACCAAAGTTCTGACGTCACTTGCTCATCCCCAGGTGTTACGGTGAAATTGGTGACCTGCTGAAATATGGGACCATCTTTTGGACTTCACATAATGTAAATGTCTGTCTGAACGTCTGATAATAAACAAACAGTGGTGATTAAGTTCAAACGTTGATATGAAGTCCACAAGATCACATATTTCGACAACTTGACCAGGGGCCTATTTCACGAAACTTGGATTAGAGATTAAACCGGGATTTAACAGATATCCTGGTTTAATATATCCTGGATCAGCGATTAACTGGTTTCATGAAAACTGGTTAATCTTGCCAGATTAATTTAGCCAGTTAACCTGGATATGTTGAGGCTTGATTCGGTTTCATGAAAGCAATGCCACACTAGTTACCATGGAAACTATGCTTTGGATTTAGCCTGCTCCGGACCAGGCTAACAGGTTTAACCCAATCCTGATGTATTTACTGTTCATTAAGCAGTCAATCTGATCACAAACCAATGATTTTTTCCACACTTATTCAATTATTTATGGGTTTATGTTGCCTTGTTGTTATCGGTCTGCATTAAAACATCATATAGGTACACATTGCCATTAAAGGACTAATTTAAGCCCTATATACAAAATCAAAGAACCAAAATATATAGGCTGCACAACCTCATCATGACAGTTTGTGAGCTTGTAGATCAGCTACTTTTGGTGAATGTTCCCCCAGAATAGGTTTGCTGTGGTGCAAGTTGTTAAGAAGAATCAAATACAGTACATCCCATTATTTTATGTATTTTTGTATTTTATTTTATTGTGTAAGTGAAAACAGTACTAAATATTACCATTACTCATTGTTATACACCATAATTACCATTGTAAGATTTCACGCACCAACTGCCAAGAAGTGCATCACCCCAAGCCAGGATTGAACCCATGACCCACGGTTGAAGGTTCACCAGTCTGGGCACAACCCCCTTCCCCAAAGGTAGCTCCCTCAGAGGAGGGAGTTATGGCCAAATATCACAATGCTACAATATCATTAATCATTAATATTCAGGCATACAGAAGGGGCAGTAATGCAACTATTAAGGATGCCTACTGCCATAATACCCCACAAAGAAGAAGGATCAGTAAATCTGTGTTCCACCGAATGGGTCTAGTGAGGAAAGGCCAGGCTCTGCATTCAGCCAGGCTTTATGATCCTAGCTTGATAAATCTGCCCATTCTAAGCCTTGCTTGGCTTTAGTGGAACGGAATAAACCAGGCTGTACGGACCAGGATTTAACAAGCCTGGTTTTGGTTTAAATCCTGGATTAGTTCATTCAGGTTTTGTGAAACAGAAAATTTTAACAGCCTGCCGAAATAACGCCAACTGGACACTGACTTTATGTCAATGTTATTCATTACTACTTATTTTAAGTTGCTCTGCATTCTCATCCTCATAGCTTACTCTTAGCCTCAGAGACAACATGCTCTGGGGGGGCCTTGCTGTACCATTCATACCAGGACCCATCATACACAGATGCACCAGGGTAGCCACACAGGTGGGCAGCCAGAACCATGTGACAGGCAGTCACTCCTGAGCCACAGGTACCGCAGACATGTTTGTTCAGGTCCACCTGATACTTGTGGAAGAACTTTTTGAGGTCCTCTGTTGAAAGCATCATTCCATCTTCGTCCAGGAACTTGAAGAAAGGCATGCATTTGGATCCAGGGATATGGCCGGGCTGGACGCCTAAAAGAGCATGAGAAATTAGCATTTCCACACACTTCTGTTTGTTCAATACAGTAAATGATTTTATATACTGATATGACACACACACACACACACACACACACACACACACACACACACACACACACACACACACACACACACACACACACACACACACACACACACACACACACACACACATTAAGATAATAACAGTTTGGATAATTACAGTAGTTTCAAGTTCAACTCAATACAAGACTGTTAACTGTGGACGACACCATAAAGCATTACACTTGTTTACAATAGGGTCCACCAACAGTCACACACACACACACACACACACACACACACACACACACACTACTACTACTACTACTACACACACACACACTTTCTTTTTTAACTTACCGTCTCTTGGTTCTGGATCTCTGCCACGGAATCTACCATATGGCCTCACGTCCACCACCTGGAACTGTTGAGTGGAGATGTTATCTGTGATGTCCTCAAATGACTTCACCCATGAACGGTTCATAGACGAAGTGAACTCAGATGGCACCGGCTTGCTGTACTCCCCTGTTGTTGGATGTCCTTCTTTGACCCAGTTCCTAAACCCCCCATCCAGCACGGACACCTGTGGGTGGCCAAACAACCGGAACATCCACCAAACCCGTGTACTTGAGAATGCCCCGTAATCGCTGGCATCGTAAACCACTACGTGGGTGTCTTTTCCAATGCCCAAGTTACCAGCGTAGTCTGCGAAGAAGCGCTCGGTTGGCAGCGTGTGATCGAACTGTGAAGTCCTGTCAGAGCACTCGTCAATGTCAAAGAAGGAAGCTCCAGGTATGTGTGTCTGCGCAAATTCCTTCTTACTATCCCGTTTCATCATGGGCAGATACCACGATGTGTCCAGAACCCGCAGACTCGGACCAACGCGGTTGCCTTTGACCAAGTTTGCAAGCCATTTTGCAGTGATTAGAGCCCTAGTTTGCGCGGCCATGACTCTTGTTTACTAGACTGGAACTCACCTATGCTATACTTTCTCCACCAGACAGTGTTTTTTTAGGCTAAGCTAGTTTATATGTAACCTCGCCTCACCAGGCTTTCCACCAGTTTATATGGGTGGAATATAAGACTTCCGGTGAAGTCCACAGGGGAAAAGGGGTGGGTGGGGGTTGCACATGGTTTGTTGAACTCTGGTGTTGTGGGTGTAGACTTCGCATTGCAAGATGTTGTACTCTGTCGTCAACTTAGCCCCTTTCGGAACCCTCGGTTAGCTTTTCTGAAGTTTGGACGTCACTACCCTAGGGTCCCTGATCGGTTATTAAGCCCTCCATGGGATGCAGATGTACACCCTCCGTTCACGGAGAGCGGCGCGCCGCTTGAGTGTTGGTGAGATGTTCAAAGATGCATAACACGGCTATAGGAGACAACGGAAACGTGTACGAAATCGCATTAACCGCCAATGCCGTTAAGTATTTTTAATCTTTTTTTGAAGTTTTGGCTTCTCTGAAATTCTCTCTTCCTCACTTCCCATGTCCCGCCTCCCACGACACAACAGCATTATAAACATCCTGCATGCACGGCACGCGGTCGGCCAATCAGAGGCAGTAACTAGGACGTGCAGCTAGCCAGTCGCCACTCGGGAGGCGGTACAATGGGAAGTCAATAAGGAAGTCAAGGAAGTAAGGAAAAGAGAATTTCAGAGAAGCCAAAACTTAAAAAAAAGATTAAAAATACTTAACGGCATCGGCGGTTAATGCGATTTCGTACACGTTTCCGTTGTCTCCTATAGCCGTGTTATGCATCTTTGAAACATCTCACCAACACACAAGCGGCACGCCGCTCTCCGCACGCCGCTTAATAACCGATCAGGGACCCTAGGGTAGCGACGTCCAAACTTCAGAAAAGCTAACCGAGGGTGCCAAAACTCCAAAAGTGGCTATCGTCAACCCTAAGCCATTCCAGCCTGTCAAAGTGGGCAGGGGTGAGGTGGGTTTTGGGAGTGAGGCCAAGTAGTAGCCTGACCAGTTTGTTTTGGGAAGTCTGGAGCCTTGTTTTAAGGGCCTTTGAGGTGCTGTGGTAAATGGTAAATGGTGCATTTATATAGCGCCTTTATCCAAGGCGCTTTACATAGATTGTGCATCAAAAGGTGGTACCAAGAGGTGCATGCATAGTCCTTGTACGAGGGCTCCTGTTAAGGGTCTTCAAGGTATTTTTGTTGACCAGTGAGGAGATCATGTAGGCTATAGGAATCTTGTTCTTTGGTTGACTTTTTTGATTACGTTGGTGGCCATTTTATCACCAGAAAGATTTGCCTCCAGGATGGATCTTTTCGTGTTAGAGTGGGTGATATTGTCACCCACTCTAACCAAGAAGCCATCTGCCTGGCTGAGATTACTATTTGATCCAAATAGAATGGATTCAGTTTTTCCCAGGTGTAAAGATAGTTTGTTATCAGCGAGCCAGGTGCAGATTCTACCAAGTTCAGACGGCCTTTTCAACCTGCAGTTTGTTGCAGTCACAATCTGATGCCATGTCGTTTACATACAGTAGGCTATATTAGGAACAGTAAAGGCCCTAGCATGCTTCCTTGTGGAACGCCACAGCTCACTGGGAGGGGGGGGGGGGGACAGCATCACATCCAGCTCACTGACGAGCTATCAAAACCAATTGCTTTTAGCTTGTTAACCAGTATCCAGTATGGAGTGGTTCACGGTGTCAAAAGCCTTTTGGAGGTCCAGCATGACCATGCCACAGTATTTGCCAGCATCCACCTCGTGTTTGATGTGGTCACTCAAATAGAGGAGGCATGTTTCAGTGGAGTGGGATGTTCTGAAGCCAGATTGGAATTCATACATAAATTTTTTGTGGCAAGATACCTTTCAACCTGTTCATACTAGACAATTTTTTCCATCACTTTCGAGATGGAGCTAGTAAGAATAGAAATAGGGCGGTAGTTGCCGGGATCTAATTTGCTCCCTTTCTTGTGCAGGGGGGTTACTTTGGCCAGATTGAAATCTTGGGGGACATGACCCTGTTTGATGGAGAGGTTTATTATGTGGGTGATGATTCTAGCTATAGAGATGGCTGAGTCTCTGAGACATTTGGAGGGAATATTTTCATGGCCAGTGGCCTTGTGGGGTTGAAGGGCACTCAGTCTTTTAAGTACCTCCTCAGTTGTTACCATTGTCAGTTTAAAATCATCTTTACAACACCTAGGTTTTTGTAGAAGGCCCAGAGTGTGATAATTTAATTTAATGTTTTTTTTGTTTTTTTTGTGGCTTTCGCCTTTATTTTATATTTTTTATGGAGGGACAGACAGTAGGCTGACAGGAAATGGGGATAGAGATGGGGGAAGACATGCAGTAAAGGCCGTCGGGATCGGGAGTCGAACCCGCGGCACACTGCCAGACTGGATTACCAGCCAAGGTGCCTAGACTGCAATCTTAAACCCCAGCTGTGTGGGGTTTCCTCGTGCTAAATGCACGGGTGGCCTACAGTTCCAGATTTGACCAGTAGGCTCGGCGGCTTCAACGTTGGCCGGCCGTTCTGGGGGCTTGCTATATACTGAGTGGCAAAAAACTACTTTCTGGCTTTGACAGCCCATACATCCAAACAGAAAGGTCCTATCTGATTGCATTAAATGACGTTAATCAACGTTAAACTGACTTTGCCACTCGATTTACCCCTCACTTCATGCATGTGCATACCCTCTATTCTTCATATGACAGTGTTATGCAAAAGTAGGCTATCTAAAAGCCAAAATGTCACGATGCGATGCGCTATGAGCTTTTAGATCAGTTGTATTTGGTACCTGCAAGAGTTCCAACCTTCGTTCTTCCAACACGCTGTGTTCATTGTAGGGGGGACGAGGTTTTGCTATTCTGTGCCTATCGGCTTGCAACTCGGACAGGGCGGAGTCAGCTCAATGAGTGTTGCTTGCTTTAGCTCGGTGATGTCTCCCATGGCTCAAGTTCGCTTGAGACGGCCCCCGTCCGTCGCGGTCTAAAACTATAGGGTGAAAGTCCTGCCCACCTGGAGGGGGGAAGCTA
>NC_136792.1:22586083-22621083 GCF_951216825.1 Electrona antarctica
ATTCCGGGGAAAATAGCTGATCTGCATGACTCGCGTCATCGCAACGTGCTGTGAGCTTGTACATCTGCCATTTTCGGTGCAGATATTTGGCGTAGAGGAGGGGAAAAGGAGGCTCACATCTCACAGTGCGCCGCAGCGTGATGCATTGTGATTTTCGGAGCGCAACCAAGCATAAAATGACTTGTCTTTTAGTTGACTTGTCTTTTAGTTCTTCTCAATCTCTTCTCTTCTCTAACTTTTCATCAGTGGAAATAGGCAGTTGACGAACATCTTTTGTCAGTTCACAGTCGACTCACTGCAGAAACTTCGAACAATTAGGCCTAGATTATGTAGATTACACCGTCACCTTTAGATGCCCTTGGCTTGCAGGTTTTTAAACAGGCTCCAGCCAAATTGTCAACATCTGTCTGTCGTTAATAGAAAGTCAGTGCATGGGCGGGCGGGCTGGGGGGGGGTTACATCAGTGTGTAACAGGGGGCTAATGGTCTTCAGTTAATGGACATGTAACTGTTTGCGACATTATGCCGAGTAATGTATGACGGAGGGAGGAGGGGCAGAGTGAGTGCATTAACAAGAAATACCCAAAATGAGCCACACAGAAATCAAGGAGAGAAGTTGCTCTTTACTGTGCTTTTTGCTAGTTTGACCACAAGGGGGAGCCCTGGCTCTGTTGTCCTGTTGTACAGATAGATTGTGTGTGTGTGTGTGTGTGTGTGTGTGTGTGTGTGTGTGTGTGTGTGTGTGTGTGTGTTTAAAACTTGTGTTTTTGTACTTAGTAGTAAGTCAATTTTGTATTAGTTTTACTACATTACAGACGGCGTCACACAAAAATAGCAGATCTTTAAGCTCAAAACATGAGCTTGTCGATCTGTTATTTTTTTTAAGTAAAAGTACTGTAACAGTTTAGGAGGAAACGGATAACCCTATAGTGACCCTAGTCTGGGGTGAACCTTTAGCGAAAATAGCAGATCTAAAAGTGACATGCTTGTAGATCGGCTATTTTTGGCAAAAGGTATTTTGATATGTAAAGATATTTAGTGTAGATGGGGAAAAGGGAGGAGGCCCAGTATAGACCCCTGGGGGACTCCGGCCAACTAAATAGTTTAAGTGGTTAACAACTCTCTTTCCAGAGTTTACCATATCATCATTCATACCTGTTTCTTTCATTCTTTCATTCCTTCAAGCCACCTCATCATCGTTTTTAAATACTTTCCTACCAATTTCTGCCAAGTCATGCTTAAAGAAAGCCACTCAGTTTTAGTGTCACTATATATCTCCCCGTAATAGCACTGAGCCGACACAGGGAAACTTTGTAGTTCGTCTTATCAGCACTTTTGTGTGTGTGTGTGTGTGTGTGTGTGTGTGTGTGTGTGTGTGTGTGTGTGTGTGTGTGTGTGTGTGTGTGTGTGTGTTCAAACTGCATAATAAAGTAGTAAAGCATTGTGCGTGCGTGCGTGCGTGCGCGCGCACGTGTGTGTGTCTGTGTGTCAGTGACAGGTTGCTATCAGGGTGCAGTACTATCTCTTGCAAGGAAAAGCAATATAGCGTTGAGCGTTCCACTCCCTCCAGGCCTATTTAGAAGGTAGAACGCGAGAGGAGACAGCATACAAGCGAGGGAGATAACAATGAGAGATTGTCATCCACAGTATATTAACCACCAAGCCGCTGCTGAAACCTGTATGCACGCACACATACACAACATGCATACACAGGACCTTATTGCAGTGCGGCTGATGTAGATGTAGACACACATACTTAAATCCACTCAGACACAGAAACACACAGGACTTTGCCAATGCAAGCACACTCCCCAACACACAACTTTATTGCAGTCGCTGGATGCTGTGCTTTAAGCACTGCGGTATCTGGAGGAATAGATTCTTCCTGAGGACAAATGGCTTTTGCAGTTGACAACAGCATAGTCTAATAATCTATTCGCCCACCATAATGTAAAGCTTTTTATTGTATTCTCTGTACTGCGGAACCCCCTCAAGGACCCCTGGGGGTCCCCAGACCCCACTTTGAGAACCACTGCTTTACAGCAAGTGCCGTGCATGCACCTTTGTGCACGTGCTAGTGAATTCAAGAGTGCAATGGTCTTCAAGTTTATTGCATAGCTTGTGTGCGTGTATTTGATAGCTTGCAGGCATGCGTGTGACTTAATATTCTGTGTACTGTATGTGTGTGTACCCTTATGACTGTCCATATTTCAGCATTTTTTAGGCTGTGAGTTTATGCATGGTGCTATAATTCTGCGGGGGCACTGGTGCACGATGATTACAGAGTGCCTTCCTAAGTTCCTACTGTGCAATTTCACACTTGACACACACACACACACACACACACACACACACGTATAATGGAAAATGTAAAGTGGTAAAATACACAGGGGCTGCATAAATGCTGATATCAATGTCGTCAATAGCCTGGCATTAGCCAGAGTGATATTGTGGATTCAGTCTCACACATTGACGTTGCTCACCGTAGAACAACGTGTGAGTGAATCCACGTTATCGGTCTGGCTAATGCCAGGCTAGTCAATAATGGCCTATATCACAGTATAGAGGGTATGCGCGTGACATCATCATCAAACCAGGAAGTTATGCAGGAACGCCTACTGAGTGGCTAAAAACTACATTCTGGCCTTGACAGCCCATACATCTACACAGAAAAGTCATATCTGATTGCATTAAACAATGTTAAACTCACTTTGCATGTTGCTTTGCCACTCGATTTGCCACTCGATGTGCCATTCACTTTAAGCATGCGCATACCCTCTATAGCAGTTTTTTTGTAAATTAACGGCCTACTTGACCAGTATACTACAGCGTCACACAAAAGTAGCAGAGACATACAAGCTCACAACACAGTGCGAAGCGACGCGTTTTGAGCTTGTCGATCATTTGCTGCTTTTGAATTTGAATCCTGAAAGTTAGACAGTTTTGGACATATGAGGTTTCCATCCGACAGAGACTTTACCACCAAGAAATGATTATGAGGCAATCACTGGCGTGTTCCATGCTATCAGATGGACATTGTCACTAGTAAATCTTACTGGTTGAGTTGTGTGTTGCTGAGGCTGTAAAATGGAGTGAGGTCAGGAAATCCCTGTCAGCACAAGCACTTACTGTATAGAATGATTGTGGCCTTGGGAGACGTAGAGGGACATCTTAAATCATCACACATGCACTGACACACAATGAGAATAACTCTCACAGTAAAAAGATTTTACTGCATATTATAACTCGCCTAATTCTCTCACAGAATAATGGCAATCTCTGGCGGGGATTCAAAGCTCTATATGAAACTATATGAAACTGTCTGAGTAGAGCGGGCCTTTTCCCTTGAAGGGGATTCAAAGCTCCTCATCTGACAATCTCACCTTCCCATTATCTTCTAGCATTTACAATTTACAATTTAAGCATTTAACAGACACTCTTAATCCAGAGAGATTTACAGTAAGCAAGAACAACACATAGGGTAATATAATATACATATGGTAATACATCAAATACACAGAAATAGTCATCAAGAATCATAAGCAAGCTAAGAAAGAATGTACCTAACATCCGTCTAACAATATAATATCTTATACAATGAAACTATGCGTATACATATAGAGTGGAGTGCTATGTCTACATAATATGTAGCCTTTGAATACGTCTGTAAGGTCGTCAAGGCTTGTGCAAGTGCTTGTGCAAGTGCTGCATTTAAATTCCATTTAAACACACAACTTACAGTATGCTCAGGGTCACTGTGGTGAACAGTAACAGATGTTGTGGATGTGGACCTCCTCTGTATGCAGATCTGGCTCTCCATATCTCCTTTGATGCATATCTAATTTTGGTTCTTTGGGATGGATGGAGAACAAAGTGATGTGGAATGCCACAAGGGCTCAAGAGGTGGAGAATGTGGAGGCACGGGTGGCGCAGACGTAGTAAAGTAGCACATCACCACAGAGTCTGGGTGTTCGAATCCACTGTGGTGCATCCGGCTTTGCCGAGCATCTATACAACCGTGTAGCGTGTTTGGGGGAAGATGATATTTGTAACTGGCTGCACATAGTCCTATGGGCTGGGGCAGCACCGTGCAGGGAGTGTTGGGTGGGAGGAGTAGGACGGAGGCTCTATGTCCTCCCGGTGGGGGCTCCTCACTGGCAGGTGAGTCAGTAGCGGTGACAACACAAGGCAAAACATTGGGGGAAAAGGAAACGTAGAAGCACAAACATGCACAAATCAGTGGTGGAAGAAATACAATACCGCAAGTATATTGCGGTATTGTATTTCGCCCGAGGCGGGGTTGGCGAAAGGGCCTTTCTGTGTGGAGTTTGCATGTTCTCCCCGTGTCCCCTAGGGTAGGTACCCTCACAAAAAACATGCAGTAATCCTGGTCTCTAAACTGCCTCCCCCTGGCCAGCTGGGGCGCCTGATGGAGGGGAAAGGAACTGGTTGGAATAACGTGTTCCTTCCACGCGCTACGTCCAACCAGGGAAACTCCCCCCTGTCAGGTGAAAAGGAGCAACTTGGACACTCAGGCATGAAGGAAGCATGAGTTCAAGTCCGTTGCTCTCCCCAGGTTGGTGGAGGGTGTGTAGAGCCCAGGATCACATTAGATAATTGACACAGGGGTGAAAAATGGGTTACAAAATCGTGGGATAAAAATTATAGAATTTAAATAAAAGGTTTGGCATCAACAACATGACATGTTTGAGCTTGTAGAAATACAATATTTGCCTCTGATATATAGTGGCGTAGAGTAGAAGTACATTTTTACAACTGTAAATAATACGCAAATATCTCAATCTTTTTTCTTCTAATTTTTATTCCACGATTTTGTAACCCATTTTTCACCCAGTGCCAATTGCCTAAACTGTAATCCTGGGCGCTACTCTCCCTCTGCCAACCTGGGGAGAGCCCCGAACTGAGTTCATGCTTCCTTCAATGTGTGTGTGTGTGTGTGTGTGTGTGTGTGTGTGTGTGTGTGTGTGTGTGTGTGTGTGTGTGTGTGTGTGTGTGTGTGTGTGTGTGTGTGTGTGTGTGTGTGTGTGTGTGTGTGTGTGTGTGTGTGTGTGTGTGTGTGTGTGTGTGTGTGTGTGTGTGTGTGTGTGTGTGTGTGTGTGTGTGTGTGTGTGTGTGCGCGCGCACGCTACTATTTTTTGGGCTATATTTCAGAAAGTTCCGGCAATTTAATGCCGTCCTAAAAATGTGATATCCTCACAAGTATAGTAATCCAAACATGTGGGTGTGTGTGCATTTGTGTGTGTATGAGAAGCAGTTAATCTTTTTAATGACCAGAAGGAAAATAAATTGGTCCCTGCAGATTAATGCGATGAAGAAGTACAACATGAGAACATGGAGGTCACATCCAATAAACCAGTGGAGGCTACAGAAGCTGTGGGTTCTTTATCTTTATGTTTTCACTAGTGCTTTATTGATGCAATTATAAACTTAAAAGTTGACCGTCACACTGGTACAGCCTACTGATCATTCGCCCCAAGTCTGGTGAATATCCATGTGTCTCTTCTGAAGTTGTATTACACACACACACGCTCGTAGGGCTTGGTGTCGAGTTTTAATACTTTCTTGGCATCAAAATGAAAGCATCAATATCTGGTAATATTGGTATCAGAACCCAAGGGTAACGAAACTATTTGCACTGATTTATTTTAATACATTTATTTCCTGTGTTTGTACTCAAATGTTTTTGTTTGTGCAGTTACAGACAGTCAAGAGCAGGTTGGTGTGTTTGCCTGCCTGAGAAAACGGAGATATCGACTATCACACCTTGCCTTAAAGGACAACTTTAGTTTTTTTCCAACCAAGGTTCGTGTTTTAGGTTGTTATTAGAGAAAGTAAAAGATGAGTGTTAATTTCTTTTAATTTGCTGCTTTCTTTCGTTTTAGGGATTTTAGCTGTTTTTGACAGGGGGCGGGCAGCGACGGCTCCAGAAAATTGTGACTGGGGGTGCTATGGGGGGGCTGGCTATTTAGAGGGGGGGCTAATGAATCTTGGTTTACATAGAAGTCAGTCAATTGGACTTGTTTTTAAGGGGGGCTAAGCCTCCATGAGAGGGGGCTAAAGCCCCCCCTTGCCCCCCCCCCCTGGAGTCGTCCCTTATACAAACAATTTATTGCGATTTCTTTTTTTATTATTTACTATAGTCCTACTAGACCCCAAGAAATTACATCTGGCCACAAAAGATCACAGGATCTACTGAATGTGAAGGTAGCTTACTGGGTGGAAGCCACACTGTGTGGCATAGGCTCAGTATGTCAGTTCCACACATTCAGTAGATCCCGTGATTCTTGGGGTCTAGTAGGACTATAGTAAATAATAAAAAAGAAATCGCTATAAAATTTAGTAAACAAATACATATTTAGCCCCATGCTCGAATGCCTCCGCCCCCGTGTCAAAAACAGCTATAATCCCTAAAACAAAAGAAATCAGCAAATGAAAAAGAAATTAACAGTCATCTTTTACTTTCTCTAGTAACAACCTACTGTAAAACATGAACCTTGGTTGAAAAAAAACTGAAGCAACTCTGCTTGTGCACTACTTTACTTTGCATTTATTATACCTTCAATTGTTTGTACTCCAGTTTTTGTTAGGTGTTACAGACAACCTCAAATTGTGAGAATAAGTTAAATACTAGCCTCGGAAACCCAGACGTTTTATTTCCTGGAAGAAAGAACAGTCAGTATTTATGCATTGCTGTGACTATCATTTAAAACTGCTTTAATAATTCAAAATAAAATGAATAATTTGTATTGTAGTTTCAATGGGTATAAGACATATTTATTTAAAAAAATCGGTATAGATTATATATTTTTTATTATAAAAAAACCTTAACCGTAGATCTTCGAGGTATTAAGTCATTTCTTCCTTGCTGTCAGTTTTGTTCTCAAAGTCCCCCCCCCCCCCTTCATTCCTGCTTGTCCCCACGCACATAACGCCTCCATAGAGTTTCCATGGCAATGCTATTACTGTGATAATCAAGGTTTCTCTCTCCTTAGCTCTGGCTCTTCAGTCTCTAAGTGTCTCTCTGGAAAGATGCTGGCTGGAGGTCAGGAGTGAGCTATGCAACCGACAAGATAATGTTAAGCAGCTGGTACAGGCTTATTATATGGACTCATTATTATGCACTGCAAAACAAACTGCATTAATTCCGTTTATAATCTTCAGAGGCTAAAATCTTTGGTATTACATTTTTCATAGCAGGATTTTATTGTGTTTCGGAGATGCACACACAGACATGTATGTGTGCGTGCGTGCGTGCGGGCACACACACTCACACACACACACACACACACACACACACACACACACCACTGGGCGGCAGGGCAGTGGCTCAGGAGGGCTGCTTGGGTTTACGGTTCGATCCCCAGACACTGAACCCCTACACTGCTCCTGATGAGCAGGTTGCCTTGCATGGTTTCCTCTGCTGTGAGTGTGTGTGTGCGTTTACGTGTGCGTGTGCGGCTGTGCGCGTGTGCGTGTGCATGTGCGCGTGCGCCTGTGTGTGCCTGCGTGTGCGCACGCATGTGAATGGGTAAATGTAATGCACCTTGTACAGCACTTTGGAAAAG
Organism: Electrona antarctica; assembly: GCF_951216825.1. Classification (NCBI taxonomy): domain Eukaryota; kingdom Metazoa; phylum Chordata; class Actinopteri; order Myctophiformes; family Myctophidae; genus Electrona; species Electrona antarctica. The sequence goes on from NC_136792.1 coordinate 22,593,669, forward strand.
CACTATCTGAATGCTCTATTTATCATCTACACACGCACCCACACCTGTACTGTCTTCTAGTATTTGCAGGGACAAGCCCCAATATGGAAATTATAGGGTTCAGTGCTCTGGTCAATGACACTTTACACTTACAGTATCTGTTTAGGAGTGAACCAATCTCCCACATTATTACAGTATCTGTTTAGGAGTGAACCAATCTCCCACATTATCACAGTATCTGTTTAGGAGTGAACCAATCTCCCACAATATTACAGTATCTGTTTAGGAGTGAACCAATCTCCTACATTATTACAGTATCTGTTTAGGAGTGAACCAATCTCCCACATTATTACAGTATCTGTTTAGGAGTGAACCAATCTCCTACATTATTACAGTATCTGTTTAGGAGTGAACCAATCTCCCACATTATCACAGTATCTGTTTAGGAGTGAACCAATCTCCCACAATATTACAGTATCTGTTTAGGAGTGAACCAATCTCCTACATTATTACAGTATCTGTTTAGGAGTGAACCAATCTCCCACATTATTACAGTATCTGTTTAGGAGTGAACCAATCTCCTACATTATTACAGTATCTGTTTAGGAGTGAACCAATCTCCCACATTATTTTAGTATGCAGATTAAATCGATCTACATAATGTGTATCTCATACAACATATTTTTGATATTATTATAATAAGATCGCCACACTTTAACTCACAATGGTGCATTTGTTCATCCAGGTCAATCAAAATTGCTCCTACAGTATCTACCAAAGCTGGATCTGGTCTGGTTTGCAGAAAACCAGATTCTCAAGAAACGTGACTTTGATCAAAACACTGATAAATAAATCGCTGTTCAAACGACAATCTGGCTAAACAAAAATATATTTTAGGGATGCATTAAATTTGTAAACACTTTTTAGAGTGTGAAATTTGACACACTTGACACCCACCAATGTACCGCATGAGTTCCTATCACTTGTCATTTTGTGAACAGTGGGTGGTTGCCTTTGCATTCTCTCTTAATTGATGTATAGATAATCAATTAAGATCACAATAGGGATTCCCACACAGTGCACACGCATGCTGTCATTCATGGGAATCCTTTGTGATAATGTCCTTGCATGTGGGTGTGGAAGGTGAAAAACCACTTGCTTAATGATGGTTAAAGCGGAAGGTCATATGACCCTATTTCCTTTTGTACATTATATGAGCCAGCTGTGACAGCTGTCTCAACAGTTAAACTAGTTGTCCTCTCCTCAGAGACCAATGGCATTCATTAGATAGAGAGAGAGAGAGATTTATATGACCCTGGGCCCCTGGCACGACCTGGTAGTAAATGGGACTAGGTTTGGAACAGTTCATCGGACTAGTCAGTTTAATCAATTATAAAAAGTAATCGATAATCTAAACGATAAAATATATGCAACGCAACCGTTGTACAACAAATGTGACCAGATTTGACTGAGGGGCTGCCATCGTGCAGCCTCCAGCTTTTCACCAGAGGAGAAAAACTGAATTTATTTATTGTCCCCACCAGGCCGAAGGCATGGGGAGAGAGTATGTTTTGCACTCCGTCCGTCCGTGTGTGTGTGTCCGTCCGTGTGTGTGTGTGTGTGTGTGTCTGTCCGTCTGTGTACAGCTAATCTCCGGTACCGTTAACCCGATCGATGCCAAATTTTGCACACACACTCCCTGGATGCCAACGATGAACCTCTGCCCCAAATTATCCAGAACGGCCTGTTATAGCACCACCAGGAGGCCGACTTTTGAAAAACAAACTACTCCTCCAGATTCTGTCCAAAAATCCCGCAAATCGTTACACACTATCTCTATAGTGTTGCAGTCCCGCCTCGAAAATGTTCATGCTGACACTATTTTAAAAATAATTATAATAATTAAGTAGAATAGAAAAATGCACTTCACAATTATTAATTTAATCAAAAAGAGTCCATCGCTAAGAAAGCAAGTCATCGTTTTTCAGCCCTAAATAGGACTGCGTGTGTGCTTTGCTCATGCATTTTTTTGTGTGTGTGTTTCTTCCCATGTTACATTCATACGTGCCTTGAAGAAGAAAGCGAGAGCAAGCCTTCTTCAGCTCAAATCTACACAACAGTGTTTCTGTGTCACTTATAAAGGGGACCTGGGTGCGTTGCAGTAAACGGTCCGGGTGCACGACATACTGTTTGTTTACATCATTACATCATTGTTATTTTCCATTAGAATTAGAGAATTGTATCACAACAAGAAAACAATGAAAATAAAAGACAATAACCACATACAAAATATACAACCTATTGGCACTGTTTTAAGATCCATATAGGAAACACTATAAACCCAAAAACGGACCTGTCTAAGACCCCTCTATGAAAGATAATTGGAAAAAGTATTATAAAAAACATCCTAGTAGAAACTCCTCATTGAGCCCTTTCTGTGTTCAGTTTGTAAGGTGTGTATATACCACGCTATACCACGTGTGTATATACCACGGAGATTTTTCATCTCCGTTTCTAATATTGCTCTTATGTTCTGTAATCCTCACTTTTAATTCTCTTTTAGTGTTGACTACATACTGTAACACAGTCCACAAGGACACTTCAGCAGGTAAACCACAAATTTAGTCTTGCAGGTAATAATACTCTTGACATCAATCTTTTTACCCGAATGTGGATGTAAAATATGATTACCTCTGATCATTGCATTGCATTGATTGCAACACAATTATTGCATGGAAAATTACCTGTAGGTAATTCTGACATAAAGTGTGACGGAGGAACATAACAGTCTGCTCTCACTACAGAGTCTCTTACATTCTTAGCACGTTTATGTGCAAAAATGGGTATACGATAATATACCAATGCTTCTTTATCGCATTTTTAATATCCTGACATAAAGGAGAATAAGTTGTAGACAAAACCATTTTAGACTCACCTGTCTGAGCAGGTTTGGGAGTCAACAAGCCAGCTCTCTCTTTTTCTCTAGCCAACGTGTTTTTGTCGGTGCGTCTTATTGCTGTTGGTTTTGTGGTTTTCCCACAATCCATCAATCAGCCAGGTGATTATTCTCTAGAGACAAACTGTTGCCTCAACCTCACACAGTTTTCGAACGCTTCCGCCTAACAATCATTACAGTAGCCTACATTGGAAGTGCTGACAGCCTTTGAATGGGGCTTAAGTGGCTACGCTTATAATTTAGCCGTGCAGATGTTGATAATGATGAAGTAGGGATGGCTCTGTCTCCAGTTCATGTTGTCGTTGGTGTCTGGCAGAAACCTCTTTATTTTAACTTTTTGTGTTTTTGAGTTGTGCAGGTACCACTCCTATACGGAGCTATGTGTGCGACTGTGCGTTCCTGTGGGTCTGGAAGTTCCGTGGACCCCCCGGGGACCCCCACACGTAGTTGCACTGCTCAGTTCACATGGGTGTGATTTTTTGTAAATTAATGCCCTACTTGATCATACTACAGCGTCACACAAAAGCATCAAAAGTAGCAGATCGACAATCTCATGGATCTGCTACTTTAGCTATTTTTGAATTTGAAAAGTAACAGTTTTGGATATATGAGGTTTCCACCGACAGACGATATGTGAAATGACAGTGGTATGTACAGTATGTTAGATATGTGCAACGACAGTGGTATGTATGTTATATATGTGCAACAACACGGCAGTGGTATGTTAGATATGTGCAATGACAGAACAGTTATGTATGTTAGATATGTGCAACGACAAAACAGTTATGTATGTTAGATATGTGCAACGACAGCACAGTTATGTATGTTAGATATGTGCAACGACAGCACAGTTATGTATGTTAGATATGTGCAACGACAGCACAGTTATGTATGTTAGATATGTGCAACAACACGACAGCATGTATGTTAGATATGTGCAACAACACGACAGTGGCATGTATGTTAGATATGTGCAACAACACGACAGTGGCATGTATGTTAGATTTGTGCAACGACAGAACAGTGGTCTGTATGTTAGATATGTGCAACGACAGAACAGTGGTCAGTATGTTAGATTTGTGCAACGACAGAGTATCTTAGATAGAGGCAGCATTGCTGATGTACTAGACAGCATTAGAGCCTTTCAACAATATCCTCTCTAGATGCAAATGAGTGAGGACAGTATAGAATGATTACTATTAGAGATGGGTTGACAGGAGCATGACCCCAGAGCCATAACAAAGCACATCACTTTAATAATTGTTATGACAGAAGGAGGCTAGACCTTGAGCCAGGCTCTACCTTGCTTTATGACATATAACACTGAAGCATCCAGTAAAACCCACAGGGTTCCCAATTGCCATACAGTAAATTCCCAAGTGTTCAATTTAACAGGGAACACTCATACTGTGACTTTTTAATATTTGCTGTATATTGCCAAGAATCTGGTGATATGTTAGAAATCACATGGGTTTGATTCAGTACATTGAACCCTGTAGACAAGGTGATGTATTCTAAGAAACCAGTCAGTTCGGAAACCTGTCGGTATAGTATAAAACTGTGATCCGTAGATTGTGCCAAAAAATTGCAGGGAAATTATGGGTATGTCCACAATCCCCCATCACCCCAAAGGTCATTTTTTAGCAGGCAGGCTAAGAAAAATGTGTCTGACCCCTCCCATACCCTGAGTGCCGTCAGGTAGGAGGTACATCATACAGTAGGTTCAAGTACTCTTTTGTCCCTCTGTCAATCACACTCCTCAAGTGCAGACAGCGGGGTAGGAGCCTTGGTCTCAGCCTTACTCATCTGCCAAGAGAAAAGCCTGCCTGGTCACAATATAAGGCAGAGAGTGCATAGCCGGAAGTGTCGGTCCGGAACATCCGTCAGATTTATATCGCCCGGATACAATATTGTTTTGACCAATCACAACACAGAATGTAAACAGATTTGTAAAGCGTCAACGTCATTTCCTTGTGCCCAGCGTGGCGGGGTAGCAGATTTTGAGGCCTGATTTGTGTAACACACATGATTTAGTGGATTACAGTATAACCCTAACATAAAGAGACAAACTACAGTTGCCTTATATGTGTGCTTTTGCCTATAAGAACTAAACCTAAAGTTACTATGTTTAGTGATCCTGTCTAAAAAACCTAACCACTGAGTGGTGCAGAGATCTGTTAAACTATCTAATAATCACTAAATATTAGAGACAGAGTGACATGGTTCTACCAACAGCAGTCAGTTTAGGCCTGGCTGAGTCATGTCAACCTTCTACGATGCAGTGCTGCTAGGTAGCATTATTAGATATGGCATGTCAGCTTGGTTTGGGACACTCTCTGTCCAGCTCAAATCTAGAATAGCCAAAATGGAAAAAACAGCCATGAAGGTAATTGGTAGGAAAGATTCTCCATCTCTTCAGACAATCTTTGAGAAAATGGTGCTCAGTCTGTCAAAAAGAGTGTTGTCTGATCCTTCACATATATTATCTTCAGAGTATGAGCTGTTACCCTCTGGTAGACGCTACAGAGCGTGTCATTGCAAGAGCAACCGCTTCAAACTTTATTTTCTTCCCACTTCAATTGTACTACTAAACAACCACACATAGTTCATAGTTCTTAGTGGGGAAGGGATTTCTTGACCTTCATCAGTTATTTATTGCACTTATACCTGTGATACTATAAACTGTGAATACTCTAGTACTTTATATTTATATACCTCCTCTGATTGCATTTTTGCACTTATCTCTGTGATACTCTTGTGATACTGTACTTGTACATTGCTGCTATTTGTGTATTGTCTACTGTGTATTGTCTGTCTGTTTTAAAAAGCGTTATGTACTACTGCACTTTTGCCCAAGACAAATTTCCCCTCGTGGGACAATAAAGTATATCTCATATCTCATCATCTCATCTCTATGCTGTTCCAGCCACACAGCAACCTGTAAAAGCAGTTATTATCTCCTACCTGCAGTGCTGCACTAATCTAGCCCAAGTGAAGTCAGTTCAGCTGTTGCTGGTTAGACAAAAAAAGCCACAGACAGCAATGCACAGCACATGAGAAGAGCACAAAACAGAGGAAAAGTGTGATTCTAGATTAGAATAATTCTTATGAATACAAACCACAGCGAATACAAGAGCACACCCTGGAACTCAGAACTCTGATATGTACAGTTTTGGAAACCATATGGAACTTTGACACATACACTGACACCTACCTGCATGGTTTATCCTTGGAACTGTGTCCATAACATGTATACTGGTTATACCTTACCCTTTCCATTCCATTCTTGGGAACTGTGACTGAGTGAGTGGTCAATTACTTACCTATTGAAAAGGTGGATGTTTGTGAATTGTATTGTCCTATTTTGATTATGATTTAACTGGAAAGAAACAAAACTTGAATTTAAAGGTGATAACTGAGGATTCAGGTTAGAAGGGTGCACCCAAAATAGAGAGACACAATGAACTGTGAGAATTGAAATTGACCAAGTAATTGTCTCCACCAGGCCGAAGGCATGGGGAGAGAGTATGTTTTGCACTCCGTCCGTGTGTGTGTGTGTGTGTCCGTCCGTCCGTCCGTCCGTCCTTCCGTCCGTCCGTTACCAGCTAATCTCCGGCACCGTTAACCCGGTCGATGCCAAACTTTGCACACACACTCCCTGGATGCCAACGATGAACCTCTGCCCCACATTTCCCAGAACGGCCTGTTATAGCGCCACCATGAGGCAGCTTTTCACCATTTTAACCTATAACTGCACCGATCTGCGTGAAACATTGCATGCACACTCCCTAGAGGCCAAGGACAAACCTTTTACCTGCATTTTACGCATCTGCCTTTTATAGCGCCACCAGGAGGCCGACTTTTGTAAAACACATTGTTTGCTATTACTCCTCCAGATTCTGTCCAAAAATCTCACAAATCGTTACACAGTATCTCTATGGTCATGTGCTCAAGTTGGATCTGTCCGATATTTCATATTCCATCCTAATTGGCTATAATTGGCTTTCAAAGTTTGCAAGATTGCCCCGTTTTGAACAAAAGCCTCAAATCATGAACGCAGCATGCAATTTACGTGAAATCTTTAACACAATTTCTTACTAGGCTGAGGAATATATCCCACCCTTTTCACATTGGCCTGTGATAGCACCACCAACAGGTTGATTTTTGCAAAACACATTTTTGGAACAAAATGCCTCAAATCATCCGATTGCCATCAAAGGCGTATGAAGAAATGGCACCCTTTTCACATTGGCCTATTATAGCGCCACCAGGAGGCCACAACCTGACCTGCCCTGGTGGAGACCTGTGCCCCGAGGGGCACTTTTTCTAGTTGCTACTAGAATTGGTACCAAATTATTTGTATTTCCATATTGTATTGTTTGTTTGTTTATTATTTCTCAATATAACAGCCAGCAATCATTTAACATTCAACCTCCTTGTGTCTGAGTCTCATTTAAGCATTCCCCATAGCTCCAGCAGTCGAACCTACTAGTCCAGATTTTGCTAGTAGCACACGTTTGGCACAAGTCGGCATTACATTTGGGAGCCCACGGCAATGCAATCTCTCTCTCTCTCTCTCTCTCTCTCTCTCTCTCTCTCTCTCTCAAAATTCACACAATTGCACCTCCTCTTATAATCAGAGATGATGGGATGGGCAATGATTGGCCATGATTAGCCATCCATTCTCTCCATCCATTCACACAATTACACCTCCTCAATCAGAGATGATGGGGTGTCATAATGATTAACATATTCACATACACCTCCTCTTAATATTCTAGTCACATGGAATTTGTTTTACTTGTCAAAGTAACCTTAAACCTTGGAAAACATAAATAACTCACCACCATAGGCATGCAATCAGAGCTGTTGGACCTGCATTTATTTGTATTCATCCAAGTCCTTATAACATGGAACACCATAGCACTACTTTTTTGCTATCTGAGCAAAGGAATTAACTTATTAACATATACCTATCGGTAACAAAAAAAATAATAATAATCGCATCACAAACCTTGCGTGTATCAACATTTTCTTATACCCCTAGTAATTATTACTCTGAATTAGTACAGTATGTGATTGTATTTATGTATTCTAGTGATCAGTTACAATTGTGATTTTCTGATATACAACCTTCACCTTTTCATCAAAATTAAAAATATGAATACTAATTTATTTGAGGATATTTGTGAATGATATAATTATAAATAAGACCTCATTCGGAATCCGGTACCGTATATCAATTTTGTTTATGAAACAGATTATGAAAATACACATTGATAGTGGCTCATCATCACCTTGATATTAGCTGTGGTACTGTGAATGAAATTATTCATGGTCAAAATAATAATAACATATTAATATATGCTAATGATTATTTATATTCAGCCATCGGCACAATCTTCCAGTGAAATCGAGTATACTATGCAGAGAATTAAACCAGCAAGTTTGTTTGTGTGACTGTTAGTTAATACTATCACATCTCTCTGCAGGGTGTGAGGTGTTTCATCTGGGTATGAGTCAATTTTCAGTTCATGCATACAGTATTTCTAACCGGTTCAGCTAATTAAAATCTGTTGTCAAAGGGATGCTGATTCTTCTGTAAATATAATACACTTTTAACCACATAAACGCTATTTTAAACATGCCCAAAATAGGGACGGTTGGGACGCCAGGTTTAAAGTTGTTAAAATGGTTTGAAAATGGCTGAGAGGTGTAGTGTAAAGTAGTAGTAGCAGCAGCAGTAGTTTCTGTGACGAGGACCTGAGAATACATTCTGGACAGAGTGTGACACCCCCTGGCACAAGCCTGTCAACAGAAGTCATGACAGTGCATGACTGTGCGGAGCTGTTGGCGCGCGTGCGTGCGTGCGTGCGTGCGTGCGTGCGTGCGTCCGACTCCGTGCGTGCGTGACTACACATGCAAGCATGCATTTTTGTGTGTGGTGCTACAGTACATGCGTGTATGATGGCAGAACACTTAATTAAAAGTATTTATTTATTGAGGAGAATTATCCAGTATTACATGTCCATCTGTGAGTGGCAAAAGTATATGAAACGCTCAGATTGCGCTCAGATTGAAGGAGAAATTACAGTCAGGTGTTTTAAATCAACAATCCAGTTGCTTTGTGAGAACATACCTTGTTGTTGTTTGAAATGACCTGCCAGATACACTGACCGGTTCAATATTATGTCCATTTGGTGCATTGGTCTGTGCTTCATGATGTTGATGTAACCACGTGAGTGATTACATCAACATCATGAGTGGTGGGTAGGTTGTGAGTGGGAAGGTTGAACAAGTGCATGATAGTGTGTTGTGTGTGCGAGCGATTTAGGGCTGTGACGCACAAATATTATTTTATCCAAAATACTGCCAAAATAACCAACGTAACATTTACCTTAGAAACTAGGTAAACTGTACAAAATTACAATAGTAGCACTTTTTCCAATGATTTGTGTGTGTGTGTGTGTGTGTGTGTGTGTGTGTGTGTGTGTGTGTGTGTGTGTGTGTGTGCGTGTGCGTGTGCGTGTGCGTGTGTGCACGTGCGTGCGTGCGTGCGTGCGTGCGTATAAAACTGTAGATATGAAATACTCGAACTGAGAAATTATAATCAAGCACACACAAAATAAATCCCCCCTTATGTTTAATAATGGACTGTACCTTCCCCTCGCCTAAAACTCAAGTGATGGGCAACTGCAGGGTGTTCAGAAGCCATTGAACATAGCAGGATGGAAAACAGTCAATGATTACTAAACTATCATCATTATGTGGAACCTTGCTTTCATTTCATATCACTCATCATTATGCACTAGTCTCCTAGCTGTTACTTTCAGCAGCCAATGAATAAAAACAAAATTAAGCAATGAGCTTAACCTCCCGTTATGCATCACATAACTGCAGTATTGCAGTAATGTGGTGTCCTTGTATATCTGTATACTTGATGGATAATTTTGAGTTATTAGATCTGTAGATCTGTTATTTTTGGTGGATGGTAGTTTCCATGTTCTCAATAACTATGTATTTTTCATGCCCTGTATCCCACTGAGTTTACATATCATTTCTGCCCCAGCGTAAAACAGATAGTATTAAATCTCACTCTCCCCCAGTCAGCGAGTAAGATAAAAGATTGTTTTCTCCTGTTTGACGTCTTGCATTATCTGCCCCTCTGGTGAAAAACATGTTATTCGGCCTTGGTACGGTGCTAGAGCAGACAAATTGTCTCCTAGTTACGTTAGCTGGTTGTCAGTAACTTGGGCTGTGAACTACATTTACTTAAAGAACTACGATTCCCATTGATCACACTTTCTGGATTCCCGGAAGTGTGATTTGCCACGTCAGTTGTACTGTCCCAAGTGAACCTCCCGGCAATAGGTGTCGCCATAATTCACTTTTTGGTTACCCTCTGAACTCTAAATGCATTACTTCCCCATGTGAAAAGGATGTTATGACTTATGTAGTATAAAATGTTGTCACTGATGATGTGTCAGTGAGAGATCGTTTTAACGCTGTACGGACCTGCCATTTCTCTCCCGATGTGATGGGCAATATATATCAAATGGAAAATCCCCATAGCTCTGGTGTGACTTGTCTTCTTCCGTGTCTGGTGTCAAACTCATTCTAAGGTATTCTGGTATACTCTCATACTTCTACTCTGCCTAAGTCTCCCCTTTTAGTATTATAGTTTTCCTCTAAAGTATTTATCCTTAAAAGGTATTACTATAGAGTTACAGTTGAACATTATAACAGTAAAGATAAAGTTAATATTCACTTGTTTAAAAGGTTTACAGTCCTTAATTCTGACTTCTTGAGTATTTGTACTCTATTACATTCTTACAAATTCTCCTCCACGGTACTCCTCCAGAGTCCAGATGATTGATTGGTCTTCAATCCTTCCCTTATCCTAAATTTATATGCATCAATTGGTCTTTCGAGCCGGCCTTTAAGGAGTATTAGACTAATTTAAAGATTAGCGGCTCCGACAAAGGCATGTTCCAGCGAGTATTTGTACTCTTACTTTCAAAAGTATTTTTACATTTCCGGAGTTTCTTGCTCTGCTATTATAAATATTATACAGTCCTTTCTCATCAACATTATTAATTAAGAATGTTAGACCATAGTTTTCCCTTTCCTCTCCCGATTTCTCCCTTTCTTTATCTCTGTTTGACACACACACGGAGGGGAGTCACCTCACACAAGCCATTTTTTTGGAGCTTTTTGGAGTTTTCATTTGATCGTTGTTTACCATTACATCGGAATGGTATGTCACCGATGTTCGGACGGACAGCGATTTTTATTTTGGGGTCCGTGAACGGCGAACATCAGTGAATTTCACGGTTCACGGCGTTCGACCTCCGCGAACCCCTCCATGGACCTCTGACGGCATCTACCCTCCTGCCTGAGCCGTCTCTGGTCTCCGCTGCTTTGGGTCGACTCTCCCGACTCTGCCTGCCTATCTGCTTCTTCATCTGCTCTAAGTTAAGTAATTTATGGTTTCTTTAGCCTTCATAGATTAAGTTGTCATTATCATTCACCCCACCTCGAGCAGCGAGGCATTTATTTTTAGTTGCTTAACAACTTTAGACAATGTTTCGATCGGAACCTCCCTGAGTTTCTTCTGTCCCATGTAGTAAACATTTTTAGTATGGTCAGCTGTCTGGATAGGAATTATATATATGTTTTTTAGCACAGGATCGACGTGTGTGTGGAAGTATATATATATATGTTTTCATTTATTCTTGCATTCTCCTCTGAGTCGATACGGAGCGACAGCTGCAAGGGTTCAATTTCAACCTTCATAGGGTCCAGATTTGACTTGCGTTCATTCAGACGCTTTTCTCATTCAGTACTAATTCATTCATTTTTATATCACCCCAAAACAAGGTAACAATAATGATGCCATTATTAAATTTGATTATTTTATTCCCAGATTATATATATATATTTTTTTTTAAAGATTACATTTGCTATTTCTCGCCTGTCCATTATGGTTTAAATGTCACCTTTTTATATTTTATAGTATTATAGTGCTTATCTCTTTTCTCTCCCTGCCATGCGTGGGGGAGAGCGACCTTGTCTGTGCAGGAATGTCTGCTTAGTGACTGAGTGTGTGCGTGCGTATGTGTGTGCGTGCCAGTGTGGGTCCGCGTGTGTGCACGAATCCCCCCTCCCTCCTCTCCCCACCTCCCCTGTTTGAATTGTTTGTGTGCATGTGTGCGTGCCAGTTGTGTCCGTGCATGCGTTCGTGCGGGCGTATGTATATCCGTATGTGTGTGCGCGTGCCAGTGTGTATGTCCATGTGTGCACAACCCCCCTCCCTCCTCTCCTCACCCTGTAGTTTGTATGGGTGTGTGCGTGCGTGCCTGTTGAGAACCATTCTCTCTGTGTCCGCGTGCCTGTGTGTGTGTGTGTGAACGCCCTGCCCCCTGCCATCTTGTTTCAGAACTTTAGAAGTGTAGCCTATTAGGAATAGATAACTCATACTTTGCATGATTTTTAGTAACGGAGCAAAGCCACATTTTTCATAATTCAGACTTTTAGTAAGGGAGGCAAAACAACACTTTGATTTTTGTCATTTTTACAGTTTTTACTGCATTTCATAACTTTATAATTGCCTTACATTATACTACAGTGTTACATGTAGTAGTAGCATCAGTACAAATTTCAGTTTCTGTGTTTGCATGTGTGTATATATGTGTGTGTGGAACAATTCCTTTTAAATTCACCTCATCATAACTTCCTTTTCCACAAATAGGTCAGTTTAATATTTCCCATTTCATTATTTTAAGAGTGTGACAAACGGGTACTTGCGTATAGCCTCCATTCTACCTGAACATTTCATATTTTATTTTACATTCCCACTTAATTCCCCATTTGGTTATTGTGTGATTATTGATAATTAGGAATACGCGACGACATCTGTCAGCCTCCGTTTCCGCCATTTATCATCATTTCATACATTTTTTTTTTTTTTAGATAGGACCCCCTTGACCATTTAATTGCCTTAGTATGACAATTTATTATTGATTTCAACCAATCCCCTTATTGATTTAATTCATTCTTTATTTTTATTATTTCATTTCATTTATTTTTGAGTGGTGTGGACCTCTCCTACAACTGGCTTTGTTAGTCTGTCTGTGCAGGAAAAAAAAAAATGAGCATGGTTGCTACGGTCACCCAGTTCACCCGGGTGTGATTTCATTACATCAGACATTACGTCAGACCACAGCTGATCAGGCTATATAAGACCTCACACCACTCAGTTCACACGGGTGTGATTTTTCAATTACATTCTGGTTTCCACCATTCATCATTATTTAATAACTACAACTCCCACAATCCTTTTTGGATAGGGCCCCTTTGTCCATTTAATACATTAGTTATGCCATTTTTACTGATTTCAACCATTGATTTCAACCCTCATTGATTTAACTCATTAATTAGTTGGCCATCCATTAACTATAGGTTACATCCGAACTCCGGTACTATTAATTAAGTATTCCTTTATTATATTTTAATTATCTTTTAGGTTAAATCCCAGTATTAATTTTATTTATTTTTTATTTTTGATTTTAAGTTTTTAATTTTAAATTTTAAATTTTAGATTTTAAGTTTTGCATTTCGGATTTTAAGTTTTAAATTTTAAGTTTTGAATTTTACATTTTACATTTTAAGTTTTTAATTTTAGATTTTAAATTTTAAATTTTAAGTTTTGAATTTTGAATTTTAGATTTTAAATTTTAAATTTTAAGTTTTGAATTTTGAATTTTGGATTTTAAATTTTGGATTTTAAGTTTAACGTTTTAAATTTTGAATTTTACATTTTGAATTTTGGATTTTGGATTTTACATTTTACATTTTACATTTTACATTTTACATTTTGAATTTTACATTTTAAATTTTACATTCTAAAATTTTAGATTTTAGATTTTCAATTTTCATTTTATGGTTTGGATTTTGGATTAAAAATTTTGATTTTGATTTTGATTTTAATTTTAATTCATTTTAATTTTAAGTTTTAAGTTTTAAGTTTTAAGTTTAATTTAATTTTGTATTTATGTTGACAATTCAGGTGCTATAGGGCGGGTCCATAGGAGAAGTTGCTGTTGGCCCTATAGTATTAACACCAAATTATCACCATTATCATTTTATATTTCCCTGTGTGCTAGGACAGTATAGTAGATGCAAATAGTTATTTTTATTTCTGATTTCATTTGTTTTCCCATTTGTAGATTAGTACTTAGACTAGAATTTTTTTTTCTGTTTTCATTTTCTTTCCCTATTTTTAGACAGTATTCATATTTGGAAAAAAAATAGATTATGGTTACATGTGCGTGCACATTACGTGCAGTTTTTTTTTTTTTTTTTTTCTTTTGTTTAGTAAGATAGTCTGTACCTTTAGAGAGAGTCATCTACATTCAAACTTGTTTTTTTTTTTTATTTATTTTTTTTACTGTTCATGAAGACAACAGGCCTCAGATTATATTTCTTTGCTCATTACTAGTTTTTTATTAGGGAACCCCCAGCAACCAGTGGAGTTCAGTTTTCAGAATTCTTTACTTTAATGGTCAGCTACAGGGGTCGGTCCTCATTTTTTTCCCCCTGTTATATCTGGCTGGTTTTTCCTTGTATTATGTTCATCAGCGCCAAGTGAGAGAAGTTTAATAAGTGATGATTTTGACTGCATGGACATTTCTTTCATATCCACATCATGGACGCATGATGTCGAAGGAAACAAATGCATTACAGCTCAAAAGTAGCATAGTTAATATAGTGTTATTCAGGACAGAGAAGGCCAAATTATGTATCGTAAGGTCGCGTCAAGGTATAAACACCATGTTACAGACAACATGGTCAAGAGTCTAAGGTATGGACTAAGTGTGATTGAATCTGTCACAAGAACAGTTAGAGGTTTTCCACCACACGTGACACAAATAGTGTTTCACAGGTTTTGTTTTGAGTGGACGATTTATTCCCAAGAGATTTTATTTCCCGATTATTATTATTTTTATTTGTTCTCTTCTCTCTCTTTCTCTGCCTGGAACGAGTTCTGCAGGCTCCTACAGGTAGATCTTGTCTCTCTGTGACCTGATGTGTACAATCATGGTCAATTTCGGTCTATCTTGACTCTTTTGGCAAACCTGCGTGTGACGATTAGCTACGTCAAAATAACGCACAGGCGACAGAGTAACGACATGAGTAATTGCGGGTCCGTGTTGTGTACTAGCCACCGGAATGCTTAAGATAAGGTGCCTTGATCATATTTTTTCCAGAGTAATACAGACACCAGTTGTCTGTATTTACTGATCCCAGAGTGATATACGGGACACAAGTTGTCTGTATTCACTGCGCATTTTGGCGCACAGAAGGCGTCCCATCCTATGCATAACATGTAAACGAATCTTCGCCCCATTTTGGGCAATCTTCGTCTATATACTTTTTTCTATTTTGAGATATCTTTTTACGGATTCTCCCTGTCTACGTATTCTCCCTCCAGGTTAATCCCCTGTGCACATACATACGTAGATGCGTGGCTGGTAGAACAGTCATTTTCATTTTTCGGTCTATCTTGACCTTGGCTAACCTGCGTGTTCACGCAGGGGACAGAGTACAAACGGGTTTTGTACTAGGCACCGGACTACATAGGAAGGGGTGTCTTGATTTCAGGTAAATCCCAGAGTGGTACAGACACCACTTGTCTGTATCCACTGCGCGATAGGCGCCCAGAAGCGTCTTGATATCCCACTAAATTAGTTAAATTCCCTATTATTATAATACGTATTATTTTATTTTTATTTGTACTCTACTCTATTCTTCTCTGCCTGGAACGAGTAACTATAGGCTCCTACAGGTAGAACTGGTGATCTCACAATTTCTTTTTTGGCGTCTTATACGTGACATTAGCTACGTCATTAATAGCGTATTTGATAAGTACATTAGCAAACATGTGTTTTTTTAGGAGTGATGACCTACATTTTGTTTATTTCTGTCCGTGTTTGCAATGCCATGCCATATTATGCATGATAGTCTTAAAGTCCAGTGCAAATACAGGGCAAAATAGACTTGTGCGTTTATTCTGTCATCATCAAGCTGTGTTTCCTGTGTTAACGGATTTATCACTGCAACATTATTATAGAAAACAATTAAATAGAAGAATTAAATAGAAAAAAAAAATAGAATACTTTGTTTTCTTTTTGAGATATCTTTCTCTCTCTACCTGTCTCTACGTAACCTCCCTCCATATAAATGTGAAATGCATGCGCTAGAGAACTCTGTCTCTCTGCGTATCCTCCCTCCATTTTACAACTGTGTAAATGCGTACGTAGAACGCTGGGTCTCTCTCTCTCTCTCTCCTTGACTTATCTCTAAGTACTCTCCCTCCATATAAATGTGTAAATGCGTGCTGTGAGAACGTCTGTCTCTCTAAGTACCCTCCCTCCATATAAATGTGTAAATACGTACTGTAAGAACGGTCAGGAGAAGTACAAATATTAATATTTTATTATTATTTTTATTTTTCATTTTTTAAACCATACCCTGTCTACCTACACGCCCTCCCTTCACCATTAAGCTGTGTACATGCGCGGTTGGTAGAACAGTCATTTTCATTTAAAAACATACCCTGTTGATGTTTACCCTGTTGATGAATTGTTTATAATTATTATTGTTTCATTTCATTCACCAGTTTGTTTTTTGTCTTTCTGTTTTATCTCACAGATACGGATCTCTGGTGGTTTCGTGGTCAGGAACAAACCCGAGTCAGGACAGAGGAATCTAGAGACCCACAAAAGCGATGGAGTGAATGGACATGTGTTGTGGACCTCGAGATTCCTTTCCCTTTGTTTATAAGGTTTGACCCTTGATCCCGACCCACTCAGAACCGTCTGAATCAGTATCATTAGACCCCGACCCACTGAGAACCGTCTGAATCATTAGTATTAGGCCCAAACCCCCAGAACAGTGACTGCCCTTTTATCATTATGATTAGGCCTTAATTTGCCCATAGATTTCCCATCGGGAACACATTATAATTCCACTCATGTTTCACCATACACATTATTGTTTTATGTTTTTTATCCATGTTTTTCTTTGCTAAAACGCTGTATTTTGCTAAAACACTGTTACCCCTCCCTACCTAATATTAGGATTAATTTGATCATCCCTTCTCCCCTCAATTAATTAATATTAGATTATTTTAATTATCTTAATTTGATTTATTTGTCATTTTTACTTATTTTATTTTGACTGACAAACAGACCATGTTCGTTATTATTTCCATACATTTATTCATTTATTTTTGGACTTGACTACCGATACATAGACTACTATTCCCTCTGCATTTGACAGTAGGAGACTGATAGCTACCTGACACTGACTGATTGCTCGCTTATCCTGACGTGTAGACAGGTGACAATTTGACTTAATTGACTATTTTCTTTTATTTTTATTAAAACTATTTTCCATTTGTTATAAATAAAAAAATAAGGATCTCCATCTTCCCCATTATATAGATTATTTTAACTGAATTATCCCATCTTTGGACAATCTAAATTCCATTCCATTATGATTCATTATCCCTCTCATTATATTTTTATTATTTTAGATTTGATTCATATTTTACCTCTGAATTTGGAATATCCCTCCATTGTAAACATTTAACCTTTATTATCCCCGAACCACCCCTTGACCTTACATTGAGATATTTAGAATAGGGACATCTTCCCCTTCCATTTCATTTTATTATTTTGTTTTCATCACCTTGAGTTAGACTTGACTAGGCATATATCCTCCCCTGAATAGACTTGATTCTATATTTGGCCTTTATGGTACTAATGGACTCACCCGGAAGCTGCTACGATCGGCGCAGGAGCGCAACAAACATAACAC
Organism: Electrona antarctica; assembly: GCF_951216825.1. Classification (NCBI taxonomy): domain Eukaryota; kingdom Metazoa; phylum Chordata; class Actinopteri; order Myctophiformes; family Myctophidae; genus Electrona; species Electrona antarctica. The sequence continues at coordinate 22,611,487 of NC_136792.1, forward strand.
CATCGATTACCCTGTCCCCCTTTCCAAGCTCTGCTTGGTATAAGAACTGTGTTAGGTGCATCTCCGACGTTTTCTCCCGTTTGCGACAGAGATCGAGTGTATCTGTCAATGAGAACGTATAGGCTGATATTGTCACCTGTGGGTCACCTGTTATGTCACCCATCCTGGGGACGGGGCGAAGATTCGGCTCCGACTACGAGCGAAGAAGAACTTTCGCAGTATCTGCGCTGCTAAAAAGAACTTTGTTGTCAAATGACACTTTCGTCGGCGTGGACCGCTGCACCGTTTGCTGGGTTCCTCGGGAACTCCGAAGATCGAAGACCTCGAGAGAGAAAAGTCATTCTGTCTCTCTGCCACGGTACCATCTAAATAATGAGTGATTTCTTGCCTGGTCGTAAGTCAAACTATTTTTTATTTTTCATTGTTCCTGTTACCCTTTTATTCCCATCCTGATCCTTAGTATAGAGTGAATTTTATTTCTCATCTCCCAATTGACCCTTATATTATTTTAATTTAATTCCCTGAAGATTGATTATTGATTATTGATCACATGACACTTCACCCACAAAAAGCGATGGAGTTGATGGATAATTTTGAGTTATTAGATCTGTAGATCTGTTATTTTTGGTGGATGGTAGTTTCCATGTTCTCAATAACTATGTATTTTTCATGCCCTGTATCCCACTGAGTTTACATATCATTTCTGCCCCAGCGTAAAACAGATAGTATTAAATCTCACTCTCCCCCAGTCAGCGAGTAAGATAAAAGATTGTTTTCTCCTGTTTGACGTCTTGCATTATCTGCCCCTCTGGTGAAAAACATGTTATTCGGCCTTGGTACGGTGCTAGAGCAGACAAATTGTCTCCTAGTTACGTTAGCTGGTTGTCAGTAACTTGGGCTGTGAACTACATTTACTTAAAGAACTACGATTCCCATTGATCACACTTTCTGGATTCCCGGAAGTGTGATTTGCCACGTCAGTTGTACTGTCCCAAGTGAACCTCCCGGCAATAGGTGTCGCCATAATTCACTTTTTGGTTACCCTCTGAACTCTAAATGCATTACTTCCCCATGTGAAAAGGATGTTATGACTTATGTAGTATAAAATGTTGTCACTGATGATGTGTCAGTGAGAGATCGTTTTAACGCTGTACGGACCTGCCATTTCTCTCCCGATGTGATGGGCAATATATATCAAATGGAAAATCCCCATAGCTCTGGTGTGACTTGTCTTCTTCCGTGTCTGGTGTCAAACTCATTCTAAGGTATTCTGGTATACTCTCATACTTCTACTCTGCCTAAGTCTCCCCTTTTAGTATTATAGTTTTCCTCTAAAGTATTTATCCTTAAAAGGTATTACTATAGAGTTACAGTTGAACATTATAACAGTAAAGATAAAGTTAATATTCACTTGTTTAAAAGGTTTACAGTCCTTAATTCTGACTTCTTGAGTATTTGTACTCTATTACATTCTTACAAATTCTCCTCCACGGTACTCCTCCAGAGTCCAGATGATTGATTGGTCTTCAATCCTTCCCTTATCCTAAATTTATATGCATCAATACTGTACATTATACTGCATGTATCTCTTATGCAGCTCTAAATGTTGTGTCTCTGTGCTGGAATGTGGTACATGTCTTCAGTGGTGTACAGTAATGAAGTACATTTACTTGAGTAGCTTACTGTACTTAGGCTATATGTACTTTTTGAGTATCTGTACTTTACTGGAATATTTGACTTATGACTTAGTATTTGACTTATGACTTTTACTCCACTACATTTGAAAGACAAATTATTGACCACTGGGTATGTATCATGCACACGTGTATGTGGGTCAAATGCCATCGACCCGAGATTGCTAGTGACGCACGCAGAGCTGTGAAGATTCAAAGCAAGAAACACGCACACTGGACAAGATGCACATTCACACGTACATGAGTGCACCCAGTATGAAGCATCTCTCATGGGGACATGGATTGTGGAATGCAATATAGAGCGTGTAGGCTTTTGCTGACCAAGCTTATGACCCAGCATGATCAGCACCCACACACCCACGTACTGTACGTACAAATGTGTACACAGGTGTGAATGTAGGACACCTGTTTTCATGAGTTCTCTACCTTGCAGCTATAAACAGCCCATCATCACTAGGCGCTCTCGGGGGCAGCGGTTTTGGTGTGGAAGAACCAAAACAAGAATTGAAGAGTGTTATGTGAGTTCATTAGTCTAACGTATCTTTTGAAACAGTTTGCACAAAATTCTTCCGTTCTTCCATTCCAAAACTGAATTAACCACCTGCCCTATTATTTTATGCTTAATCATATGAATGTGTTGCATGGAAATTGTGAGCCTGTAGATCAGCTGTTCTTTAAGTTTCAATCTGACAATATTCATCCTCCCTTCAGCCGTTAGGAGGGAGCCGTCCTCCATTAAAGTCAGAGGTTCTTTACTCTGGAATTCACACATACTTCAAGAGGGCCAGCCTCTTGAAGCAACCCTATCCACTTGATTCTTTTTTTTGTCAAATAGGTTTTTATTGAGAACAGATTATAAATTGTTGTAGATAAAACATTGGTGATATGAATTACATTGTTCTTTTATAGAAAACAAAAAATGAAAGAAGGACAAAAAAGAGAAAGAAAACCCTCCCACCCATACTGCTCAGTGACACCGCATACTATAGAATAAAATAGTAATTTTAAAAATGGAAAACATCTGAAAGAAAATGTCGTACAGTCAACCACATCAGTGGTATCCTGTCTATGAATTGTTTCTACTCAAGTAATGGACAAGGATCCACTTGATTCTAATGTAATGTAGCCTTATTGTGCATACTCAGACACAGACAGACATGCATGTACACTTAGGCATGCTCAGGCTTGCGCGCGTGTGCATGCACACACACACACACACACACACACACACACACACACACACGCATACTTCACACAAGTGTATTTGTTGTTGTATTTGTTATATTCCATACCTATGTTTGATTACTTTGTCTACTTACTATTTGTATATTATCTTTAGTGAGAACTGAGAACCACATATAAACCCTGGGTTTCCTTTCTCACCTTCACATATTTCTCCTTTTTTGATGTTACCTTTTTTGTACTGTTTTTTATTGTGCGAATAAAACTAAACTAAACTAAATATTTCTGCTGGCATGTGACATTTTTTTGTAGGATATATTTCATATAAACCACAATACGTTCTCAATTTAACGCTGGGAAAAAAAAGTAGCTGTAGCTTTTCAAGCTACATTTCTCCAGGGGCATAACTGTAGTTTGATTAAGCTACTGCCATGGTGAGCTACTTGTAGCTATACAAGCTAGTGCTATGCTTTCGAAGTAGCTGACCCAACACTGTGTGCGTGCATGTGTGTTCCTGAAATTGGCCGTCTAAATATCAGTACTGCAGTGCTTTCAGACACCAGTCTTTGGTGACAACACAAAGAGTGCATTACACTGCCAGGACCGCAGGCAAAAGGATGTTTAGAGAGAGAGAGAGGGGCGGGGGGGAGCGAGAGACAGAGACCATAATAACCTTTATTTTCATTTTTTTGTTTAATTACATTAATGGTATGTTGTTGAAAATTGAAAATACCACTCAAACCCTGTGTGTGTGTGTGTGTGTGTGTGTGTGTGTGTGTGTGTGTGTGTGTGTGTGTGTGTGTGTGTGTGTGTGTGTGTGTGTGTGTGTGTGTGTGTGTGTGTGTGTGTGTGTGTGTGTGTGTGTGTGCGCGTGCAACAGAAATACAAGACATTGAAGAGAAGCAGGGGATGTTTGTTTGTCAGCTGCTGCTTGGTTAGACAATTGTAATAATTGAGCTGACATACAGTATGTTACATTCTAAACACACATTGCAATTGGACCAGTCAAATCTGAGACTCAATCAGCTGACCTGGGATCGGGTAATTCAGACCACTTCAATCTTTCTCTGCAGTTCTAAAAGTGTTTAGTCTCATCATCACAAATCTTTGATCTTAACACAATAAGTCACTAACTGGAGGTCTGAACTGCTGTATATTATATTACAGGTATGCCTTTGAGGATATCTAATTAATTAGTTACCTCTGGTGAATCTACTTGATTACAGGCCCAAGATTTCAGTTATGCTGGTAGCATACCAGCAAGTCAAACGGTTTGCCTAAACCAAACAAGTTCTCTGAGGATGAAATTATTTTGTAGTCGGAGCTCCACTCTGAGTGCTGAACATTAGACCCTGCTCACTTTCTACAGTGCTGGAACAGCAATTTTGACACCTGTTTTTTCATTTTCGTAAACCGCCAAACGTGCTTTGCCTTGGACATAATTTGTCTCGATATATCTGGTGACAGACACAGTGAAGAGCGTATCTCTTCATTCATTAAACTAGCAGGATGCCTGACGGAACGATGCCCATTGCATCACTCAACTGATCGCTACACGTTGGCACAATGCTTCTTTCCAACACTGGCAATTTAAAGGAGCATTCAGTGATTTAGGTGATTTGGAAAAAAAACCGGTCCGCCCCGGTAACATGTGCACATGCACACGCTCTACAGTGAGGGGACGCGCAACAGGCCTTCGCTCGATCATGATTGGAGGAAGCCCCCTCTCTATCCTGATTGAATAAAGGATGGGCCTTCTAGCCAAAAACGAAACCTATGCTTTTTTGACCCCAGGGGTGAACTGCAGGGGACAGGGAGGATCTCCTTATATGGTCAGCACACTCTGACTCTATAGTAGGGAGGATTATCACAAAAACAGAAATGTGATATTTGCATTAAGTGAAATCACTGAGGGTACCTTTAATAATATTTAGTCGACTAAGACTAAACAATTTCAGAAGACTAAATTGAACTAAGACTAAATTGTGTGTTATTCAAAGACTAAGACCAAATCTAAATCTGCTTTGCTACCCTTGCTGCCCGTACAGTACATTTGGCATTCGAGCGACGCGTCATGTTTATTAAACGAGGAGGAGATTGCACATACCGTAACTCCAGAAAGACATCGGCCTGCTGTAGATTAGGCTACAGTAGGCTACCCATGTTGGGACTCTCCGCAGCTGCAGCACTGCACTATAGTACTCTCCAACATCCCGTCATGGAAATATTTCAGCACAGACAGCCCAAATCCTCGCATGTATGCGCTCATGCAAAACACTGTTTAAATGGCTTAAGCATCTAACTTGCAATATTGTTTTTAATTGCACGATTTTAATTACTTGTAAAGTTGGAAATCTCCTAATTTCATATGACACAAAGACACATCGTTGATGTATTCCTTTACTTTTTTTTCTTTTTTACATTTAGCCCATACCTATACAGTTTTATATAAACATTTTAGGAGTGAATACATATGTTTAGATGCCTGTGACAGCCTCTCAGCTGGTCAAACAATGCTGCTCCGCTGTTCTACGACAGAAAAACAGGTGAGGACTAAGCGTACGACAGCTCCCGACCAGACGTGATTTTTGTCCTGGCACACGTTCAATTTCAAGCTTTGGCGGAAATGGTAAATGCCGACAATTGCGGTAATTTCGGCGTGCACCCATATTTTGGCGTACGCCGAGTTGATAAATGAGGGCCAGAGATTCTACCCATGTATTGATACTAGAATTGGCATAGTGGTGCAGTGTTTAGCACTGTTGCCTGATAGCAAAAAGGTCCAGCCAGGGGGCACGGTGGCACAGTTGGTAGTGCTGTCGCCTCACTGTGGGTGCTGGTGGCGTGTTCCCTCCTACGCGTCATCAGTGCCCATACCTGAGGCGGGGTTGGCAAAAGGGCCTTTCTGTGTAGAGTTTGCATGTTCTCCTCGTGTCCCCTAGGGTAGGTATACCCTCACAAAAAACATGCAGTAATCCTGGTCTCTAAACTACCTCCCCCTGGCCAGCCGGGCACCTGATGGAGGGGAAAGGAACTGGTCCGAATAACGTGTTCCTACCACGCACTACGTCCGGCTGGGGAAATTCCCCCCCGTCAGGTGAAAAGAAGCAGCTTGGACTCCTCATGCATAGAAGGAAGCATGAGGTCAGTCCGCTGCCCCCTCAGGTTGGCAGAGGAAGTGTATCGCCCAGGATTACATAGATAATTGACACTGGGTGAAGAAAATGGGTTTCAAAATCGTGGGAAAAAAATTATAGAAAAAAAAAAAAAGGTCCAGCCAGTGTTTGAGCCCCGGCAGGTTGTGTTTGCATATTCTCCCTGTGTCTGTGTTGGGTTTCTTCAAGGTACTCCGCATATTAAGTACTGTACTGACACTACAACTGGAGTGCTGCATGGTGGCTGCTCACTGCTCCTTAGGATGGTTAAATGCAGAGGTCAAATGTCCCCAAGGGGTATGAATAGCCATCTGGTTGTATTTTATAGTCCTCCAGAGAGGGATCGTGGAGGTTTGTACCAGCTAACCTCTTCAACTACCGTTCTTCAAACAATCAAACTTGTACTGGCTGGCATATTTAGGAAATAAGATATAAATCACCAGAAACTTGAGTGTCTGACCAGTCACAAGATGTTCGCATTGGTGTCGATCTCTCCAATGATGTTTGGCTAGTAGAAATGTTGGAGGTGCAGAGCTGCTGAACTGAACTTTGGCAAGGCAGTGCATTAACTTCGTCTTTTTGTTTTTGTAACCCTGCTGGATTTTGGTCTCAGGAGTATGCTGTAGCCTTTAGTTACTTGTTAGCTATATGAGGTATTGTAGCTTGTGTGCGTGCGTGCGTGCGTGCGTGCGTGCGTGCGTGCGTGCGTGCGTGCGTGAAGAATGGATGGGGTACAAAACTCCAAAACCTTCACTTATCACTTCATCTGAAAACTCACATATAAGCTGATTTGAATGGCAATCAACAGGGTTGTTATAAATGTTGATTTTAGCTTATTACCTCTTAATTCACTTTTTTCATCTCTCTCACACACACACACACACACACACACACACACACACACACACACACACACACACTAGGGCATTCACTTCTAGTATTTTTACTAGTTGATTAGTTGTTTAACTAGGCCTGCCTATTATGTAGTGTACATTGGTGACTATAACTATAGTCTACCACTCTAGCTGATCTTGAGGCCTGTTTCACTTAAAGGGACACTTCACCCTTTTTGCCAAAAAATATATATCAATGACGTTTATAAGATTTAGAACACTTTCCTGGCGTTATTTTTTGTGTAATCTCTGGGTTTAGATATTTTAGATTAACGGGTGGCTCTGACGTCAGAGACACTCTTCCGTATTGCTACCGGACTACATTGTCTCCTCACACTGCAGCTAGACCAGCCCCAAAACACAGCCGTCACGGACACTGCGATTTGTTCCACCTACAACCTTCGTTGACCGCACCCCCACATGCGCATTTGTTATTGTGTTTGTGTCATGTCGCCATCGTCAGCAGAGCAGCACCAGAGAGACGCGCTATGTTGCCACGAATCCCCCCCCCCCCCAACTCTAGATTTATTATAATGATATGAAGTGACTTGCCATAAACCATCCATTAACTCCCCATTCATCCAATTTGCATCTGCTTGTATTAAACAACATTAAACTCACCAACATTGCAGCTGTAGGGAAAGCTTGAATATCCACTTTCAAACTGCAAAGCTTTTGTTTCATAAAAATCCACCGAATCTTTTTCCCACTCAGCTCTGCACTTAGTTTTTCTTCTTTTTTAGTTCTATCTCACTACTAGAACTTTCTGACTCTGAGGTAGATAAGATTTTTGGCTGTCAACAGCATCCATTTGTTTTTTCAATGTTGTGGACCGGACCCGTATTTTTGTCTCGTGGAAAAATAAGAAGGGGCAGCCGACTGAGCTATAGGAACAGGAAAGCAAGACACTGGAACCTGGTGTCTGGAAGGGCGCTAGGCTCAGCTCATTGGTCAGTACTCTTCATAGGCATGCAGCAGAGCCAATCACTATGCAGTATCGTATCTTAGCAACTATTTCACCACGCTCCGGTCCACAACATTGAAAAAACAAATGGATGCTGTTGACAGCCAAAAATCTTATCTACCTCAGAGTCAGAAAGTTCTAGTAGTGAGATAGAACTAAAAAAGAAGAAAAACTAAGTGCAGAGCTGAGTGGGAAAAAGATTCGGTGGATTTTTATGAAACAAAAGCTTTGCAGTTTGAAAGTGGATATTCAAGCTTTCCCTACAGCTGCAATGTTGGTGAGTTTAATGTTGTTTAATACAAGCAGATGCAAATTGGATGAATGGGGAGTTAATGGATGGTTTATGGCAAGTCACTTCATATCATTATAATAAATCTAGAGTTGGGGGGGGGGGATTCGTGGCAACATAGCGCGTCTCTCTGGTGCTGCTCTGCTGACGACAGCGACATGACACAAACACAATAACAAATGCGCATGTGGGGGTGCGGTCAACGAAGGTTGACCAAATCGCAGTGTCCGTGACGGCTGTGTTTTGGGGCTGGTCTAGCTGCAGTGTGAGGAGACAATGTAGTCCGGTAGCAATACGGAAGAGTGTCTCTGACGTCAGAGCCACCCGTTAATCTAAAATATCTAAACCCAGAGATTACACAAAAAATAATGCCAGGAAAGTGTTCTAAATCTTATAAACGTCATTGATATATATTTTTTGGCAAAAAGGGTGAAGTGTCCCTTTAATAGTACTTTTCCAGTCCTTCCTGGAGACTGAGGGATTATATTAATTTGGGAATTCCAATCCTGTAGGTGGAATTGGAATTGATCTGAAATGAGCTGCCATGGAGTGCCGTTTTCCTTTGGTGAGATATTGATTTGAACCGCTAAAAGTGTAGACCAGGAGAATATTTGTGTGTGTGTGTGTGTGTGTGTGTGTGTGTGTGTGTGTGTGTGTGTGTGTGTGTGTGTGTGTGTGTGTGTGTGTGTGTGTGTGTGTGTGTGTGTGTGTGTGTGTGTGTGTGTGTGTGTGTGTGTGTGTGTGTGTGTGTGTGTGTGTGTGTGTGTGTGTGCTGTGCACCCACTGTGTCCTCTGCCCTGTTTATAATCTTGGTTAGGATTTGTGGGATTATTTACCAGCCCCTTCAATTCTGTGTTCAGCCAAAGTAAACACTCAGGCTTGAATTGGAGAGTGGTGGGGCATGTGTTGGAGGGGGCTTGTATGTAGCTAGGTAATGTATGGTGCTGTGTTGGAGGGGGCTTGTATGTAGCTAGGTAATGTATGGTGCTGTGTTGGAGGGGGCTTGTATGTAGCTAGCACCATACATTAGTATGGTGCTGTGTTCAAAAGTAAGACATTTCTGGTGAGTGAATGGATGCCTAGTGAAGAAGCTTCTCTCAGAGTGTGACCTATCTTGCACTAATTGTCACCTGGAAATGTTTTGAATGATCTGTTCTATATTAGAGTGAGAGCAGCGGAGCTCAACAACAGTGTGTTTCCAAAATAAAGAATCCTATATTTGAGTATGAGATTGTGAAAATCTCATATTGTACGCAGGTACAGGTATGCTCCTTTTGTATCAGGTCAGTGTAGCTTTAAGAAGAAATACTGTGAATCCCACAGTGTAACAGTGACGTTTCAGTTTGATGGAGGTCACTGTTACCATAGAAATGTTTAACGCACCCGACTGATACCATTAGATCCCGCATAGGCCTGAGGG
>NC_136792.1:22623583-22721083 GCF_951216825.1 Electrona antarctica
CCTGTAGTGAGATGGAGACGCTGTACTTCTAGAACTTGATGTGTGTGGTATATATGGCTCCATCTTGCGCAACCCTTATCCCTTATCCCTAAACTTATTTGCCATTTTTTACTATTTTGAAAATCATTTTAAAATAGTTCAACTAGCCGATCTACATCTACACGTTGTGAGCTTGTAGATCGGCTATTTGAACTATTTTAAAAGGTTTTTTTAAAATAGTAAAAAATGGCAAATAAGTTCAGGGATAAGGGTTAAAGGGTGGCGCAAGATATAGCCCATATACTCTACAGTCTACACTACAGTAGGTACCAAAAGAGAAGCAGCAAAGTGGTGAGACGTGTGAAAGAGAAGTAAAGACAACAGCCGAACAACAATAGTGAAATTATAGAAATTAGCCTGACAGAGAGAGAGACGAGAGGAGGAGTACTACAAGTGAGAGTGAGCGAGTGGTAGAAAACGCTGCGCTGCGCTGCACAGCGTGCTTCTCACTCCCCCGAAGGTGCACAGTTGGAGCTGGAGCAGCCCTGCTGAGAACGACACAACGGCAGAAAGAATACCAGTCCAGATAGAAAGAGCGGGAGAAAATATCAGAGACACAAGACACATAGAGAGAGGAACTGGGGGCAGACATAGGCTGGAGGGAAGGAGAGAGGGAGGGAGTGTGGAGAAAGAGAGAAACAGAGTTACCAAGCAAGATAGAGTGAGGAAGGAAAGCAATGCACAGAAGCGGAGAGGAAGACCAGAGGAGTGACATGAGAGGGGGAAAAGTGCTGATGGCAGAACTATGACAGAGTGCCCTGCCCAGACTTAGCAAGGACTCCTCCTGCATGTCTCTTTCACTCTGTCACCTTCCCACTGGCCCATCCTCTCATCCTCTGACCCCCCCTCCTCCTTAACCATCCCTCCCTCCCCCACTCTCTCTCTCTCTCTCTCTCTCTCTCTCTCACACTCTCTCTCTCTCTCTCACACACACACACACACACTCACTCACTCACTCACTCACTCACTCACTCACTCACTCACTCACTCACTCACTCACTCACTCACATGCACACACACACTCATTCTCTCATTCTTTATCTGTGCAGAGGAGACATCGGGCAGTGCCGGGACCACATCAATCTCTCTTGCTGTCTCTCTTCATCTCCCCCCCTCTTCCCTATCTCTCATCTCTCTCTCTTCATCTCTCTCTCTCTCAACTCTCTCTTCATCTCTTCCTCTGTCCCTGTGTGTGTGTCGTCACTCTGGAATCCCTCCAGCTCCTCTAGAATTCGGCTCCAATCGGCATTCCGCCGCAGGCTCACCCTGGGACTCCTGCAGCAACACTCTGAGATCATTCCTGACGTCCTGCGCAGCAGACGGGACACACACAGGAGGGAGGAACACCACGGCAGTGAGGGAGGTGTTTGAAGAACACCACGGCAGTGAGGGAGGTGTTTGAAGAACACCACGGCAGTGAGGGAGGTGTTTGAAGAACACCACGGCAGTGAGGGAGGTGTTTGAAGAACACCACGGCAGTGAGGGAGGTGTTTGAAGAACACCACGGCAGTGAGGGAGGTGTTTGAAGAACACCACGGCAGTGAGGGAGGTGTTTGAAGAACTGAAGGCTCTTTAATGAAGGCAGTACTACTACACTACATGTATTTGGCTGGCACTGCAAAAAAAAGGGAAAAAGTCAAGTAGATACAGACAGTATTTTGGACTTTGCTGTTCCAGGACCTTGGCAGATACATTTGAACACTTTTCTTCAATAGAAGAAGACACGATTTCTGAACTCAACCCTTTGGGATTTATCTCTCTCAGTCAGAACTATCCTCCCTCAGCCCTCCCATTCATACCTTCTTCTGTCTCGGACATTGCTACATTGCACACACAGCTTCAGCCATGCAGGTGTCCATTGCGTGTACGGACCATAACCTGAAACGGGGCAATGGAGACCACAGCAAGCAGAGCGCCTCTAGCCCAAACGTGGTCAACCAGGCTAGGGCAAAGTTCCGCACCGTGGCCATCATTGCCCGCAGCTTTGGGTCCTTCACTCCTAGACACCCCATATCACTGAAAGAATCAACTGGGAAACTCACAGGCATGAAGTACAGGTGTGTGTCCATGTGTGTGTGTCCGTGTGTGTGTGTGTGTCCGTGTGTGTGTGTGTGTGTGGGTAGACTATGCACTGTGCACGCTGTGCGTGTGTGCTTCTTGCTGACCTCAAGAAGCACACGGCAAAGTGGTGTTAACTGATCGTTTCAGTGCATTCTTCCTAAATGACATGCTTTGCTGTGAAAATGTTTTTTTCACAGTGCGATTAAGTACTGTCAGTACTTAATCGCATTGCTACTGATTTCTTTGTTTCATTATTACACATTTTATGATCCAGCTGAGTTACTGAGTTAAAAAAGGTAGAGCCCACACAACAAAGCAGGTAAGAGGTAGTTCTTTAATACAAAATAACGTTGCAATCCGCTGTAGAACTTCTTCGGGTCATATCCAGCTTTTTTTTTTTCAACTTATTGTTTTTTATTGTCATTGCCGGGGTAGACAATACATTTTATACATATGCATCATATATCATCAGTTATTCAATACAGAATTGTCTCCCCAAGGAGACAGCAGCAACATAGAAAGTAACACATTTGAAAAATAATAATCATAAATAATACTAACATCAATAATAATGAAGAAATGTAAACATGAAAGACAACATCTTGATCAAGTAATTCAACAGACATGAAAGAAAATAAATAAAGAAATAAAATAGAATAAATCTTTGTAATGTTAAATCTCGATGCGCGCGAAGGGCGTCCATTTCTTAACAAATTGCTCATTTTGTAGCCTCACCAAATAAGTAATTTCTTCCATGTCTCTAATTTCTTTTACTTTATTTAGCCATTGTTCGTGGGTTGGAGGGTGTTTCATATCCAGCTTTTATTGGTCATATCCAGCATTATTTCTTGACATGAGAGACATGAATGCATTGGAAACAATACAGTGTCCTATACAGGAATGTGCAGAGTGGGGATCACATAGGTAACACAGGTGTTACATGCATTAACGTATTTACAAGTCAGGTACTGGTGCAGTCCTTTGAATGATTTTGAATCTGTTCTGTGAGTTTCTCTTTTGTTGCTCAATTCCATTTCAACTAGAAACAGCCAGATTAACCTCCCCTTAATCTGTGTTGAAATTAAATACCGCCGCATTTAATTTATGTCTTCAGATTGTGGCATTTAAAATAACGTCTTTACCATAGTTTGGGTAAGGCTGCTTGCTCCAAGCTTGCTTGCTTTACATTTCCTAATGCTACGGTACAGTGTACAACTGTTGTATTTATTGTGATACCACAGGATGGTCACACTCAAGCAGTTAATTCCTAGAGTACGGTGTCTGGAATGCCTCAGGGTTACATAGCTATATCACAAAACGTCTGACTTTGCTGGTATCTTTCATTGACAATGAATGACAGGCAATTTGCTGTGTGATGTGCCCATCACAAAACAAGTTGACAGTGAGTTCTTAGAGCCTCTATTTGCCCTTCACTCAGTCAGTATATCTTGTCAACCTCTTACTCCTGCATCCATACACCTTACACATCGTTGTGCAACCGCTCCTATAGACAGCTTTGTGTGTCCCTGGGTCCCTGGCTGTGTCCCTGGCTGGCTGTGCCCGTCAATAGCGTTTGGTTGGTTTTCACCCCCACGTGTCACTGTTGCACAGCCACACACACACACACACACACACACACACACACACACACACACACACACACACACACACACACACACACACACACAGTCACACACACACACATAACTGTTAACTGATGATTTCGGGTGTGACAGTACAGTACAGTAGAGGGACCCCCTGGCGACCCCCACACAGTAACTCTGTCATTTCTCAACCATTTCGGACACAGATTTTTTTTCTTTCTTCTTATATATATTCTTTCTTTCTTTCTTTCTTTCCAATTAAAACGGAACATAATATACATGTAGGCCTACAACCACCATTAAATTACTTTTAAACACACACCCACACACACACACACACACACACACACACACACACACACACACACACACACACACACACACACATATAACTGTTAACTGATTTCGGGTGTGACAGTACAGTACAGTGACAGTAAGTACAGTACAGTAGAGGGACCCCCTGGGGACCCCCACACAGTAACTGTCATTTCTCAACCAGCTGACCTGAAGGCTGTCATTAATGCAGTGGCCTGGCAACTCACCCATTGAACACATGGACCACAGTGGGGGGGGGGGGGGGGGGGTTTCTCCCTGGGTTGACCTACTGTATGACCTCTCCCCTCACCTCCCACTTACTCCTTCCTGTTTCTCTCCACATAACAATGAAAACCAAGCATCTCATTTATAATGACTTGGCCAAGACAATGCCAGCTCGTTTACTTACAGTCAGAACAGAATGAATATTACTCCCTGAGGAGTAAGAAGAGGTTGCACTTGCTGTTCTCATGTTAAACTAGGTTAATGATCCATGATGCCTCCCAGTACATTTTCTTGGATTTTTTTAAAAACAAGGTCACAGATTTGTTATTCTCCCTCCCTCATATTTGAACAGGGACAAACGTTTCGGCTATCCAGCCTTCATCAGTGTGGAGAGTGACTGTAGGTGAATGTAGGTTCCTTTTAAACCATGAATGAGGAGTGTAACATCTCTGTTTCTGTGAATGGCATCGGGATATTGGCGACGCCCCGTGGCCCAAAAAGGTACTTTGCCTGGCCATCCCCTTATATTGTTGACTAATTGGATAGCGGCATAGCCGCCTCCCTGATGCCACGCACATGATGTATTGGATGGATGCTATTGGCGGTAGAAAAAAATAATGTAGCTCTATTCTAATGTATGTAACTGATCTATGAACGGCAAAAAAAGCCTGATGTCCCCAGCGACCTACATTAGCTGTGTTTAAACAATCCCGTAATAGAGCGTCGCAGTCCCGCCCCCTACCATGGACCAGGAAATTAATCCCAATGCATTTTTCCCATAGACATTTCAGAAAGTATTTATTTAAAGACGGTTACACCGCGGACAAAGCCAACTCGAGTCGTGACAACTCATGACAACACAAACAATATTTTGGACCAAACGAATAATTACAAAGATGAAAAACAACAAAAAAGTGTTGTAACCTGCCGTTTGCTTCTTCTTTCTAATATTTTTTTCGGCCCCAAAAATTGTGTTTGTTGTCATGATTTGTCACGACTCGAGTTGGCTTTGTCCGCGGCGTAAACGTCTTTAAATAAATACTTTCTGAAATGTCTATGAGGAAAATGAACGGAGAATCATTTCCTGGTCCATGGTAGAGGGCGGGACTGCAACGCTCTATTGTCTTGCTTTGTGTGTATATTTTGAGATGTAATTGCTAGTCACATTGTTGATTGCTAACAGAGACTTTATTACACAGTCCCAATCTGTGATTACCCACCGGGTGTGATGTGAGGTGATTAGCGTGTCACCACTCCTTTAAAAGGAACCTACATTCAGTCACTCTCCACACTGATGAAGGCTGGATAGCCGAAACGTTTGTCCCTGTTCAAATATGAAATAAACAATTTGAACTGAAGTCTTGGTGTGTGCGACCCACTACCGTTATTTTGTATATGTGGTCACATGAAGAGTAATATATTCTCTATTTAAAACCTTTTTTGTTTTAATGTTGATGATTATGGCAGTCATAACTTTGTCTTATTTTAGCTGCCTGTGCATTTTTTCTGGAAGAAAGTTTGTATCTAATGACTTTGAGATGGTGTATAGCACCAGTACCCAAACATACAGTATAAACATTGTAACTTTATTCCTGCAGAATGCATCTCGCTATGAAAGTACAGTAGCCCCCAATTCTATTATATAATACTACTGTGGGCAGAGTTCATTAAAAGCTGAAGTTATTGCTGTGATTTGTGTTTTCATCAAGGCACAGTGGTGGTGGTGGTGGTGGTGGTGGTGAGTGAGCAGCGGTGTGGCTCTGTGCACACTGCACAGTGGTGGTGGTGGTGGTGGTGGTGGTGGTGGTGGTGAGTGAGCAGTGGTGTGGCTCTGTGCACACTGCACAGTGGTGGTGGTGGTGGTGGTGGTGGTGGTGGTGGTGGTGAGTGAGCAGTGGTGTGGCTCTGTGCACACTGCACAGTGGTGGTGGTGAGTGAGCAGCGGTGTGGCTCTGTGCACACTGCACAGTGGTGGTGGTGGTGGTGAGTGAGCAGCGGTGTGGTTCTGTGCACACTGCACAGTGGTGGTGGTGAGTGAGCAGCGGTGTGGCTCTGTGCACACTGCACAGTGGTGGTGGTGAGTGAGCAGCGGTGTGGCTCTGTGCACACTGCACAGTGGTGGTGGTGGTGGTGAGTGAGCAGTGGTGTGGCTCTGTGCACACTGCACAGTGGTGGTGGTGAGTGAGCAGCGGTGTGGCTCTGTGCACACTGCACAGTAGTGGTGGTGGTGGTGAGTGAGCAGCGGTGTGGTTCTGTTCACACTGCACAGTGGTGGTGGTGAGTGAGCAGCGGTGTGGCTCTGTGCACACTGCACAGTGGTGGTGGTGGTGAGCAGCGGTGTGGCTCTGTGCACACTGCACAGTGGTGGTGGTGGTGGTGGTGGTGTGGCTCTGTGCACACTGCACAGTGGTGGTGGTGGTGGTGGTGGTGGTGGTGTGGCTCTGTGCACACTGCACAGTGAAACCCAGTGTTCATTTAGAGCAGTGGTTCTCAACCAGTGGTCCGGGGATCACCAGTGGTTCTTGAGGGGGGTTCCAGGTGGTCCCCAGCTGGAGAGTTGGTAACCAAATGAATGGACCATTATAGATCTTTTACTCTTGAGAGTGTGAAATGGAACGGTTCCATTTTACACTCTCAAGAGTAAAAATATTGTTAAATATCTCCATTAATTAAGTTAATTTACAAGAAGTCTACACAATTAGAGAATGTAGAAGAAATGTTATTTCGATCAATGTTTGCCTTATCTCTCCTATGAGATAAATACGGTATAGAAATGTGGACATGTTCTTTAGTTTTGGGTCTGCAAGGCTAAATATATAATCTTGGGGGCTCTTAAACCACTGAGTAGTTCTCAGAACCACTGATATAATGGGTTAACCACATGTCTTAATGTGTTAAAGCATACAGTAGCTTGATTTTGGTGAAAAGATATATATCTTTTAAAGATATATATCTTTTCACCAAAGATTATGAACAATATATGAACAAAATTTAAATTCGGCGCCGTCGTTACAGTGGCAGTTCCTAAGTTAGAACAGTGGTTCTCAAACGTTTTCATTTCAAGGACCCCCAGTTTGGTAATGCATTAGGCCACAGACCCCCATCATTCTGAGTGTACAAATGGAACCAAATGAATTTGCTGTGCTGGTGTTGGTGTTGGGGTATGTCAGGACAGGTACTGTATAGTGGAAACGGGAGAAGGAAAGGAGGAAAGCGGATTGTGCTTAGCTCAGTATTACATCAATAAATCAACAAGAAGCGTGTGTATAATGTGTGCGCTTAAGAATCTGTTATAATGAAGCCTATCTGTACAGTACACCACTTTCTCCTGAATTTCTGCAAGTACTTTTCATGTGCACTCATAATGTACTGTACACACACCCACACACACTCACATGGACCATGTACTGTACACACACCCACACACACATTGCACACACATTTCCCATCCTTTCATGATAAATCAGCTCTATTCAATTTAAAAATTCACTAGTCTGGAATGCAATCAAATGGAGTCAACTGTTACTAAGAGACTTTTTCTGCTTCAAAGATCAAAGTGTGTCGCCCCTCTGGTTTTGGGCACTGAGGAGGAAAGTAGAAGGAACAAGGAGAGAGAGGAGAGGATGGGGTTTTGGCAAACGGGGTTAATTCTGCACAGAGTGACTGCAGAAGCATGGAAACTAGTGCAGTGATGAATGAGACATGCATGTGCACATGTAAGTACCTGTGTGTAAATGGACCTATCTTCAAGGCTGAACTATTTTGGAAGCATTTAAACCAGTTTACTGAGCAGTATCGTGCGACACGTTGTATGTCCAAGAATGTTAACTTTTCAGAAAATGGAAAACAATCTGTGTTCCAACGGATCCAACATAGAACTAGCCACAAGCTCCAGTTAATATTTTTCCTTGGTTAAATATTTAGAAACCCCACAGGCAGACTTTCACTTTAAACATTCAAAAACAGGTATCCACCAGCATAGGATCGTTTTTGGAAAAATGACAAGTGGCATTTCTTCCTCAGCCTAGTGTGAATATGCGTGCAGTTTCACCACAGTCGGATGCTGTGTTAATGATTTGCAGCATTTTGTACAAAATGGGCCACTCCTGATAACTTTGGAAGCCAATCTTAGCCAATCAGGATGGAATATGAGAAAACACTGATTTGCGTGAGATTTGGATCAAATCTGAAGGTGAAATACTGTATAAAAAATGTGTTTTACAGAAGGCGCTAAAAAGATCAGATGTGAAAAATGCAGGTCATAGGTTTTTCCTTAATTGGCCTCTAGGGAGTGTGCATACAAAGTTTTACACAGATTAGTGCAGTTATAGGTAAAACACGAATGGGCAAGTGAAGCACCACCATGAAGCTGATGTGAAAAATTTCAAGTGGCATTTCTTCCTCTGCCTAGTGGGAATGTGCATGCAAATTCTACTCAAATTGCACTCTGCGTTCATGATTTGAGGCATTTTGTTAAAAAAACTGTGGCTGACAGACTGCAAACCATGTATTTGGCTCTCTGTGCCCTTGAGTGTCTTGGAAGATGCTTGGAGTGTCCTCTTTCTGAGATAGTCCTCCTTATACTGTTATTTCACTTTCACTTGTAATTGTTATGCCAGTGAAGTAGCGTGCGTGCGTGCGTGCGTGCGTGTGTGTGTGTGTGTGTGTGTGTGTGTGTGTGTGTGTGCATGCGTGCGTGCGTGCGTGCTCCTTCGGCATAAATAATGGGGTGTATTTATGTTTCTTTGTTTTTGTCTCGATCCTATCCTCTTCAATGCGATATGACGCTGGGGGTCATGCTGTCGGGACATCAGCGACCTCTTTCCTGATGAGAGGTGTTTTATACCTAGCTCCAAAGTACAGGGGAAACTGTGCCCTTCTTTGTCCTTTGTTACAGGTTGACTGAAGGTGTGGTGGTCTCAAAAACACAGGTCAAGTTTTCCTCAAAAACACAACACAACACAAACAAGGAAAACTGGCAGAAAAAGACTTGCTCCAAGCATAAATTGTAAAGTGACATTCGTCAGTGTTATCCCTAGCTCCCACATTCCTGCTTGCAAGTCTTGAACATGAATATATAGTACTAATGTATAGAATAGTCAATAAAACCTAGAATAATCTACGTCCATTTCTGACAGGCAGCTTACTCCCCATAGTTTCGCCTATCCTATTAAATAGAAAGTTTGGGGTCGGCAGGTAATTGTGTCGATTAGGAAATAAAGTTGACCAGGAAGTCCATTGTTCAGTCATTGGCAAGAGAGATGCATTCACATTGAAATGTGATATTTGATATTTTTTTCCTAGAACTCAACGTCCAGTTCACCCGAAGGTCATATGTTTCTGTTCTTGATTCCTGAGTGACTTGCAGTATCCAGCGTCTAGCTGAACCAAGCTTTTCTGTTACTGTATGATGTAACCTCTTGGTGGTGAAATATCATTTCTCACTAATAACTGCCATGTGACATCATCCTCTTTCTATTTTGATGTGACTGCCGTGCCGTGACTGCCGCGGCTTTGGAGGTAGAGCACGGCCACTTGGGAATAGTAATCTTTCCGGGTTGTACCCCTGGTGTCGAAGTGTCCTTGAGCAAAACACTGAACCCTTAACTGCTCCTGATGAGCAGGTTGCCTTGCAAGTTTTTTTCCACTGTCGGTATGTGAATGCGTGTGGGAATGGGTGAATGTAATGCATATAGTAGTGCTTTGGATAAAAGGTGCAAATGAGTGTGTGCTCCCTCTTTTGTGTTTTCCTGACAATACTGTACAAATGAACCATTTACAGTTTTGTCTGTCCTTGCTGTTTGCAATGCATTCACAGTTTTGATATACTGTAGAAGACATTGGAGATATGGTGCAACAATGCTGTACTTTTTCAGTGTCAGCCAGGGTGGCCAAACGCTGGCTATAGTCGACATTGACATGCCCTGGCATGTCATGTTGGCTCTGGGAGCCATTCTGACTGTGTTCCATGAGCTGTAACGACGTGAATGCGGACAGATTGAGAGTGTGGCATCCGGAGGCGAGATTTGCTGACTTTGTTCCCCTTTATCGAGCCACTGACACCCACAAATTAGAGGGGGATGGAGAGCGTGAGCATGATAAAGAAAAAGACGGAGTGAAAGAATGACTTATACAAATGAGTAAGACTTACTCATTTGTATAAGTCATTATTTTGGGGTGGTGCCTAACTGCTCCAATGACTGGCCGTGTCTGTCTGTCTGTCTGTCTGTCTGTCAAGTGGCATTTCTTCCTCAGCCTAGTGGGAATTTCACCGCAATCGGACACTGCGTTGAGTTGCGGCATTTTGTACAAAACGGGTATAAAACAGGCTACTCCTGAAAACTTTGGAAGCCAATCTTAACCAATCAGGATGGAATATGAGAAATCAAACGTGTACCGATTTGCGTGAAATTTGGATAAAATCTGAAGGACTAATATAAGAAAATGTGTTTTACATATGTCGGTCACCTGGTGGCACTATAAAGAGCAGATGTGATAAATTCCAGGCAAAGGGCCTCTAGGGAGTGTGCATACAAGGTTTTACACAGATCGGTGCAGTTATACTGTAGGTAAAAACACGAATCGGCCAGTTATAGCGCCAACATGAGGCTGAGTTGAACATTTTCAAGTGGCATGTGTTCCTCGGCCTAGTGGGAATGTGCGTGCAAAATTACACGGAAATCACACATTGTGTTTATGATTTGTGGCATTTTGTCTGAAACGGAGCACTCCTGGGAACTTTGGAAGCCAATCTTAGCCAATCAGGATGGAGTCTGAAAAATCTGAAAGACCTGTTTCGTTGAATGGTTATAGAGAGACTGTGTACCAATTTGCATGATGTCTGTAGGTGTACTATCAAAAAATGTGTTTTGCAAAAAGCGCCCCCCCTGGTGGCGCTATAACAGGCCAATGGGGCAGAGGTTCAGCTCTGGCATCCAGGGAGGTGTGTGCAGAGTTTGGCTGCCATTGGGCAAACGGTGCCAGAGATTAGCTGTCCACAGACGGACGGACGGACGGACGGACGGACGGACGGACGGAGTGCAAAACATAGAGTATGTTTTGCACTCTGAGTATAAGAAATAAGATGATATTCACACTGGAGAGAGAGAGAGAGAGAGAGAGAGAGAGAGAGAGCCTGAGATCTGTGTCGTTCTGTTTCCCTGGTTGAGCTTCTTCCTGGTAATGTCAGGATGATGCATCACTAGTACTGGTTCAAATGTACTCATAATTCATGGCATTTACTCGCAAAACACTACAATCAGAATCACTTAACACCACCACCTAACCATGAATTGTTGTATGACAAATAGCATACAGTACATTTCTGCCTATAATGACTATAATAATGTGCAAAATAGGTACACCAGCGTGATACTAATTAAGTAATTTGCCAGGTACAAGAACTGAGTAGGAATGGGACGTTTCATAGTGTGTACGATGACACTTTCAGTGTAAGCACAGCATGACTTCATACAATGCATAATGGTGACATATGATACTACACCACTCTCTCATGCTACATATTGCTTTCTATATCTACGTTCAACACTCTACAGCAGTGTATACAGTAAATTGATCCCAAGTTAATTTATGCATGACTGGACTCCAGGCAGTCCTCTTTCAGGAATTTGATCCATGTAACCTGCAGCCTAGGACAATGCTCAGAGAACAGTAAACTAGAATCCTGGAGTGGAGAGCCACTTAGTTCAGCTAATGTGACAATTAGATCATAATATATTGACTGGCGGGAGGTACTTTGATTTCTTTAACCAACTGTAACAATAGGGCATCTATATAGTTGAGACTAAAGCCAGATTTATATTTAGTTGCACGCTGGTATTGTCGTGAATAGCAGATCCACAAGGTCACAACACGCCATGAAAGTGACACGTTGTGAGCTCGTGGATTATTCACTGAGCATGACACCGGCACGCAACTGAAATAAAAATCGTGCTAATTGGTACAGTACGTAATTTATATGCTGGTCCATGACTCCACGAATAAGAAACCTTCCTCATTGCATAATCCCAAAACCATTCTGAGGCTTCATTGCTAAAACCAATAGAGCACCGAAGTCCTGACATCACTGTCAGTAGAGGGCGCCAGTCCACATGTTTGTGTACTTTTTATTTGCATTGAAATCCCCATAGGGGGATTTTAGATCTCTTCATATAAGAACTGTGTTTGAAAAATAAACCGATCATCCCGGCCTTTTCACTCATATGGATATAAAGCATCGACTGAAGGTGGAAATGTACAAATATACCCAAAGAGTAACGCAGTATGCAGGCCTTTGTGCTTATTTTAAACTTGCTTTATTATATTGTATTTCTTTTCTGTTTTGTTAAGCGACCTTGGGTGACCTGAAAGGCGCTATATAAATAAAATGTATTATTATTATTAATAGGCACTAGAAACGAGTCAAACAACCCAGAGACTACATTTCCGGGTAGGTGGGGTGGCTGCAGCCACCCCGATATTTAATTTTTTGTGGTTAGTACGAGTCGAGTCACCGCCAGCTGAGCTTACGTCAATGAGGAATCTCAGGAACGCAATGTGTTTACAGCTGGGCGTGACGTATATTATCAGCGACATTGCTTTCATATGTAGTTTCAAGGCTTTTGCGGCCAAATTAATTACATTTTCTCCAGAAACTGGCTGTATCAAATATGAATGGACATCATTAACGACCCTGACAGAAAGGCCGGGATGATCGGTTTATTTTTCAAACACAGTTCTTATATGAAGCGACCTAAAATCCCCCTATGGGGATTTCAATGCAAATAAAAAAATACATGAACCTGTGTACTGGCGCCCTCTACTGAAAGTGACGTCAGACTTCGGTGCTCTATGTTGTGCACTTTCAAATGCTGTACAATTAGAGGTGTCTAAAAAAGAAGGGGTCTACGTTCACCAGTCGAGGTCTTTATGGTAAGTAAAGCTTCCAGAACAACAGAGAGGGAGCTGTTTGGAAAACTGAGCAGCTGAGCTATTTCTAAGATCACTGTAATCTGTAAGGATGTCAGGGTGATTGTTGTTGAAGTTGAAGTTGAAGAAAGGTTCTTGGTGACAGTACGAATGCCCTAGCCAGCATAATGATTGTGCAATATGTGGCAATATTGTGGTAAACTGCATAATGTAGAATTCTATTGTCTATTCTGAATTCCTTTCAATGCTTCTCATGTAGCTCACAGTAACAATGCCAAGGTGAAGAAAGGTGCTTGCAGCGACTATTTCTCATCTTCCACACTAGCTCAATGCTGTGAAGTAATTGCGTTGTATTATTGGATGCTTGGCATATGAATAGATGCATGATGTATGGTTGGGAAAAGACAATAGCTACTCCTGCACAAAATCTATACCGGACCGATGTGGCGTTTATGTCAACAAACAGCCTCCTGCACTGGGGTCGAGAAATTCATTAATGGTTTGTAGATGGGCAGAGCGGTTTGCTTTTGTCTTGGTCAAATACAAGATCTATTTCTGCCCTCTGTTATTCTGTGGTCATCGCTATAATGATGGCAATTTATTCTCTGTGCTCGCTTCTGTCAGTCCTGGAGGCAAATGCTTCACAATTTTCCCTGTTCACATACTGTAATCATCAACTCTACTGCTCTCTGCAATGTCCGAGGAGCAGAACGAGCCCCCCTCTGTATCTCTGTCTTGTCTGTCTGTCTGTCTGTCTGTCTGTCTGTCTGTCTACAGTCTCTCTCTCTCTCTCTCTCTCTCTCTCCCCAATTCATAGGAGCTTTATTGGCATGAGAAAACATACGTTTACATTGCCAAAGAAAAGTGGAACAAAACAATCAAGATAAAACAATAAAATAAACGTGTAAACAGAGCTGTGTTACATTTGTGAAACTATAAAAAGATTTTCTGTCAGAGATAGTTATACATCCATATAGGAGACGCTTTATACTTTTGAAAGTTGACAGCAGTATTTCAATGTTTTTGCATTAATTTGGATATAAACATTTGGTGGTTTTCAAACTCTCCTTGGGTGATTGTAATCTGTGGGAAGTACAGTACAGTCTCTGATGTCTTGGTACAGTGGTCAGACGGTTAGGAAGTGTAGCTCAGTCTCTACCTCATTATGTGTGCAGTGGGTGCATAGTCTGTCTTCTCTTGGGAGCCAGGTCTGCCTATGGCGGAATTTCTCAATCGTAAGACTGTGTTCACTGAGTCTATAAGGTTTGTAATCCATTTTGGAATTATATTCCACTAGTAGTTTTGGACTGGAACCAGTTGATGTAAAGCTCACTGAGCATCTCTCTCTCCCCTACACTGTACATGGTAGATTTAACGTGGCATGGCCTCTCTCAGGTCTTTAGCACAAAATATTCCACCAAAATGTTTGAATGCGCAGCAGGACAGAGTTGATATTTTACAGCCAACTCTCTTTCCTTTCTTCCCCCTTACCATTGCTGTCAAGTGGAGATGCAGTCCCACCGAGTAGCTGGCTGTGATGCTGCTGTGTATTTAAAGAGAGAGACTGTCAAAATAACCTGTCACGCGTAATATGAGAGAGAGAGAGAGAGAGAGAGAGTAAAGGAGGGAGAAAGAGAGGGAGAGAGAGAGAGAGGGAGAGAGAGAGAGAGGGAGAGAGAGAGGGAGAGAGAGAAAGAGAGGGAGAGAAGGACGGAGAGAGAGAGAGAGAGAGAGAGAGAGAGAGAGAGATGGGATCATCCTGGGGCCACAATTAGAGCATTCCGAGGAGCCAGATCAAAGATAGTCAACACAGCAGTCAGGCACGGTGCTGTAACACATTTCTCAGTGTATCACCACTCTGTAGAGAGACAGGATACACACAGTGACTGAAAGATAGATGGACTGAAACAAGACACATACACTGAGGCAGAACCAGGGCAGAAGGTACACAGTGAGTACTAGTATCCTCAGCGTTGCTGTAATTCAACTCCAGTGTGAAAATGGATAAAATACCACTGAGGATTTGACTGAGTACTGTAGACAAACAGGCAGAGAGTGTACAGTATAAGAGATTGGTGGTACTGGTTATACAGATTAGCCACTGTAAATGTTCTCAACAGACAATTATCACGTAATAAACCTTCTGTGAATGTATTTTCCTCTCAACTCTGTTTAAGCCCACACAATTGCCCCTTTCACCCAGAGGTGCGTTCCGCCGTGACCTTCGTCAGGTGCTATAATACTTGATGATACTTGATACTTGCTATATACTCTGTGAAACGCGTCATGCTAATAAGTTTATGCTGTAAATTGTCCATCTCTATTCCCTGGAGTCCCTTCATCTTTTTTACACACACACACACACACACACACACACACACACATTTTTAATTTGGGGACCCCCCCCAAATAATTTGGCGACCCCCCCGAGGGGTCGCGACCCACGGGTTGAGAACCCCTGGTCTAGATATAACATTGTTGTTGTCTATACCAGGGAAGACGTTCATCAGAGTGCTATTACATTAGATTGAGTGTAGTTGACCCTCACCTCCGAGACCATCAAGCTGGTTTCCGAAAGAATAGATCCTGCATGTACCAGATTGCAATGTTGCAGATCATTGGAGTGGAACTTGCCTCTCTGTCAATTTTATTGACTATGAAAAAGCGTTTGACAGTGTGGATAGGGAGACAATCTGGAAACTACTGAGACAATATGGGGTGCCTGAGAAGATCACCAACATTATCAGGAACTCCCCCATCACACTAGAAGGTGAAGCACTAAAGGAGGTGGAGAGCAACAAGGGCGATAAAAAGAGTAAACCAGAGGACAAGATTCTTGGGCAGAATCTCCTCCTTTATTAACAAAAGGGCCCTCAGGACCTTAGCTGGAGCCCTCATACTACCCATTTTTGACTATGCTTGTACGTCCTGGTTCTCTAACATATCAATGGCACAGAAAACCAAGCTTCAAACTTCCCAAAACAAACTAATCCGACTTCTTATTCACCTAGGGCCCATGACCCACCTATATGCGGAGCATTTTGACAGCATAGGCTGGCTCAGGGTGGAAGACAGAGTCAAGCAGTTGAAGATGAGCCTGACATTCAAAATTGTAAATGCAACTTTACCCTCCATGCCCTCAGTACCCACTTACTTGACTAATTACTTTAAAAAAGTGAGCAATACCCACAGCCATAATACTAGAGGGAGCGTGAACAACGATCTGGTGCCACCCATTTATAAAACAAATATGGGCAAATTCACCTTTCAAAGCACTGCTACCCAGGTGTGGAATGCCCTCCCCCCATCTCTCAAAACAAACAAATCTCTGGCTTCCTTCAAGACAGGCCTAAAAATTCACCTATCAGCAGGTCAAAGGGAGAGGAGGTGATCGCCCCAGCCTCTTTATACTAATAAACCCCTTCCGATTAACTTCAGCCCCAACCTATGCATACTGTATATTTCATGTTTAGAGGAAATTGATATGCTGTTATATCAACTGTTGTTACTGTGTTAAATTATTTTTCATGTCATGTGTGAGTGGATGGGACCCGAATGGAAACAAGGCCGCAAGGTCTTTCTTCGGTGTAATCCTTTTTCGGACAAAAAAAATGCCTGACTGTACATTGTGCTGTTTGCATTTATATGTTGCCTAATAAAATATTCAATCAATCAAAAACACCTCTCTAGGCAGTGTCGTTGACAAACTTGTCGGGACAGACACTGACATGAAAGTTCAGATGGGAAAGGCAAGAGCAGCTTTCCATCAGCTGAAGAATGTCTGGGGATCCTCAGATCTTCCCATGAAAACCAAGATCAGGATCATTAATTCCATGATTTCATGGTGAAGCCTGTTCTGCTGTATGGAGCAGAAACCTGGAGAACAACCGTTAACACCATGAAGAGAATCCAGACTTTCATCAACACCTGCCTTAGAAGAACCCTCCGAATCCGCTGGCCAAACACAATCAGTAACCTGGAACAAGCCAACACCCTGTGGAAGAAGAAATTCTCCAAAGACGCTGGCGATGGATTGGCCACACTCTTCGCAAGCCTGCATCTAGTATCACAAGATATGCCCTGTTCTGGAACCCACAAGGGAGAAGAGAAGAGGGGCAGACCAAGAAACACCTGGCGGTGTGATGGGGACAGCTGCCAGCTGGAGAAACTGGCCCATGGGACCGGGATGTCTGGATAGTTCTTGTTCGTGGCCTATGCCCAAAGTTGGGCGATAAGCTTAAATAAGTACACACACACACACACACACACACACACACACACACACACACACAATTAGCTCTAGCTGATCGGTTCAGAGATTGGCCTAACTTGTGAAATCTGGGTGTAAAGCTACAGTATGCAAATATTTTCATAGCTTTACATGGCACCAATTAGCCTATAGCTTTCACAGATGTGACCCCATTTCACAAAAATCTAAACAATCATTGTATTATCGAGTTGCCATGCAAATGGCAAAAATATTGCCTTTCACGTGCATATGTGCGACATGTGTACATTTTGCATACACACATTTTTAAGATTATGCTTTTGGGCTTTTCTGCATTTTGTGAAGAGTGAGACAGGGAGTGACACGCAGCTGAGAGAGACAGGGAGTGACACGCAGCTAAGAGAGAGACAGGGAGTGACACGCAGCTAAGAGAGACAGGGAGTGACACGCAGCTAAGAGAGAGACAGGGAGTGACACGCAGCTAAGATCATCAGAGAGACAGGGAGTGACACGCAGCTAAGAGAGAGACAGGGAGCGACACGCAGCTAAGATCATCAGAGAGACAGGGAGTGACACGCAGCTAAGAGAGAGACAGGGAGTGACACGCAGCTAAGATCATCAGAGAGACAGGGAGTGACACGCAGCTAAGAGAGAGACAGGGAGTGACACGCAGCTAAGATCATCAGAGAGACAGGGAGTGACACGCAGCTAAGAGAGAGACAGGGAGTGACACGCAGCTAAGATCATCAGAGAGACAGGGAGTGACACGCAGCTAAGAGAGAGACAGGGAGTGACACGCAGCTAAGATCATCAGAGAGACAGGGAGTGACACGCAGAGAGACAGGGAGTGACACGCAGAGAGACAGGGAGTGACACGCAGAGAGACAGGGAGTGACACGCAGAGAGACAGGGAGTGACACGCAGAGAGACAGGGAGTGACACGCAGCTAAGATCATCAGCCTCCAGAATTGAAACGTGCTGTCAGGCTTCCTTACAGCCTATACAGTATGTGGCATGCGCCTTAACCGCTAGGCCAGTGGCGCCCTGTGTGCGTGCGTGCGTGCGTGCGTGCGTGCGTGCGTGCGTGCGTGCGTGCGTGCAGAGTCAGGAAAAGGTATTCTTTACCAAGGTAATTGGCACCTATCCGTGATCTGTGTCCTGAAATATTGAGTTGAGTTTCCCAAGCTTGTGCACTACTACTGTTTGTGTTCAAGAATTTCAAAGAAGTTAAGTGTGTGTGTGTGTGTGTGTGTGTGTGTGTGTGTGTGTGTGTGTGTGTGTGTGTGTGTGTGTGTGTGTGTGTGTGTGTGTGTGTGTGTGTGTGTGTGTGTGTGTGTGTGTGTGTGTGTGTGTTCATTTGAGAGTAGCTGTTATGAAAGGCCATGCTTTTGAAAAACGTCCTGTCTCCATGGAGATATGAAATACTGTACTGAAGGGCTATACGAGCACAAGATACCTCTCCTGAGTGTGCTTGATTTGTACTGTGTGCGTGCGTGCGTGCGTGCGTGCGTGCGTGCGTGCGTGCGTGCGTGCGTGTCTTCTCAGATGTGATTGCATATTCATTGATTGTAATAGGCCCCTCTAGCCAATTTCACGTTCTGTCCTCCCCTCTCTCCATATTGTTGTGATTTTAAATATTTTCCCCCATGCCAGCCAACAATGTGGCAACTAGGCAAATTAATAGAATGATTTGTTTTGTGATGTGATGTCTATGGTGCCTCTGGAATCCAATGCAATTCATGTACATTTCATACACAAATAGCTGAAAAACACAAGTGGGACATAACTTTCAGATGTACACCCCTGGGCATCCCTGAACCCCACTGTCTGAGGGAGCCTATTGATTCCATTGAGTGTTGAGTACAATGAAGCTGTTACTGTGAGTTTGACAATCCAAAGTAATCCTATTGATTTTGTAGAATCCTTTGAATTGGGTAGACGCACGCACACACACATGCACGCACATTGATAATCCAGACAAGGTTACAGCTTTGAGAAGCATTGTCAAACGCACTCAAAACTCATTTGCGCGCGCACACACACACACACACACACACACACACACACACACACACACACCCTTAAACACACACACACATTTGCAAATACTTTCACATGACCTCTAAATCGATAGCAGAGTTCACAGAGCAAAGAGAGAGAGAAGATAAAGTGGATACAAAGAAAGTGCTGGCAGAGACTGATGGAGGTAAAGAGAATTAAACATTCAATGAGGTTGAATGAAAAGATGGTGAGGGGGGGGGGGGGGGGGGGGGGGGGGGACAATTGGAAAGCATGTCATTTATTAATTCATGTACTTTTTGTATTTGTGCCAATGAATCAATTAAACCCACCCCAAGCTCACAATGCGTTGCGATACGTTGTGAGCTTGTAGATCTGCTACTTTTGGTGAATGTACTTTGTTGAAGGTTTAAGTGGTTAGACCAATATCAACCTGGCAACTGTATTTTGGGCTTGTCATTATTGTCAAAATGTAAACATTTTCAAACCTCTTTTGAAAAGCCTGCTATTCTCGCCAAATGTTTTTGCAGAACGTTCGCCCATTATGACATGCCCGGAAAAGCGATGGTACAGGTTCAAGACAGTACGGGTTAAACTCCTTCTTAACTTAGCAGAACCATCTTAAATGGCCTGCCTCTTCTCATCAAAGCACTGCGCTTTCCAAACCGTTGGAAGCGAATTCTGTGGTTTTCTAATTCTCGGCTATACTCATCCATTTGAATTTGTCTCCTTTAAAGTAAATGTGCGAGGACAGGCACGGTTAAATGTGAGAACATGCAAAATAATTTTTATGATTCCCATTAAGCAGCGGCCGTCTCCCCTGTCATCAGACTGGAATTCTTGTACGGTAACAAGTATGAAGAGAGATTAATGGCCATGCCAGCTGGCTGTATTGTGGAAGAGCACTACAGCAGGGGTTCTCAACGTTTTTGGCCGGGGACCCCCGGAAATGCTTTGGCAACGTCTCGGGACCCCCGCCCCGCCCCCTCCCGACCCCCAATATAAATTGACTGCTACAATAACCTTAAACCATTTTGGGCGGGAACCCCTTTTGGTGTTTTAAGCATTGTTATAATTTAGCTATTGAAAAATAGCAGATCTACAAGCTCATAGCGCGCCACCGAGTGGCGCGCTACGAGCTTGTAGGTCTGCTATTTTTGAAAAATCGTGAAAAATAATTTGGGGACCCCCTAAAATAATTTGGCGACCCCCCCGAGGGGTCGCGACCCACGGGTTGAGAACCCCTGCACTACAGGACAGTGACATCCTGCCTGTTTGTCCAACAGGGCTCCAAATTGCACACGTTTTCCGAACACATGCACCCAAACATCCATGCATCATTCCACCTACATGTACTGTACCAATACCATGTACTGTACCATCCTCCTGCCTCTCTTTCAGCTCCACTATAGTGTGTAGAATAGTGATGCGTGTAGCACCATGGTGTGCACTGTAGCAGCATGGTGGTGTGTTGGCATCTTGTTTTCTTTTCAGGAAACACGCCATTAGCTGTGCACACGTCTGCATGACAAGTTAACGCCCTCGCACTCTTCACTAATTACAGCGTTAGCCAGCGACCCTTCTATCATGCTTTTTTCCTTTCTTCGCCCATTATCTCGTTCTTGTTCTCTCGACATCGCACTCGCACGTCTATTTTCTCTGTGCTTTGCTCTGGGCTTAGTGGTACGTAATGTGTTAGCCGTAGGTGTCAATATGTAGCCCCCTGAAGCACGATAGCATCTCTCTAACACCAAAGAGCTCATGCATGAGTGTGGTATGATTCCACAAATGGCCGTATTGTATTTGCCTAATACTGTAGGTTGTACAAGTTTACAACCCAGCTCACAGAACATTAATGGTTCTTGGTGTCACATGCCGTAAATAGAAGATCCACAAGCTCACAAAGCATCGCAAATTCGCAACACATTGTAAGCTTGTAGATTGGCTATTTTTTACCATAGAAGACGGCAGGGTGATAGAAATATTGATAGGAATATCACGTTTATGTACATCATTGTAACATCCAAAAGTCATGATACAGTCGATATAGCAAGCAAGCTTTCTTCTACTGTGAAGTGAAAAATAAGATACAAAATATTATAGATATCCAAGGATGGAAATTTGCCCCCATTTTAATGCTATTCTTATTGCTTACCCATACATTCATTGCAATTGCTTTAACTTAGCAGGTGCTTTTGCACAATTTATTTCATCTCACCCTTGTAGCCAACATTAAAGATTGTATAGCATTAACAGCTGCCATACGTGCACTTGTCCACCCATCCACATACACTCACACATGATGCACACATGCACATGCACATGCACATGCACATGCACATGCACATGCACATGCACATGCACATGCACATGCACATGCACATGCACATGCACACAACCCTCGACCCCCTATAAGCAAGGGGAAACGACGAGTCAGCGACTTTACTTTTAATAATTGGATGGGGGTGCGGTGCTCTCTGCCTCGTTTGTGTGCTGAATGTGTATAAAGTTAAACCGTGTGCCCCTATGGGCAACCAGCACGTTGTGTCAGTGAAACCCTGCGCACCTGCATATTGTGCGATGAATAATGGAACAGATTAGCCCCCGCAGACATTTGTCTTGTCTGATGCTGTGCGTTGTTACACGCATGAACCCTCTTTCCTTGACCTCTGTTGATCTCCCACGCGGTCTCACTTTCACACGCTGCGTTCGTTGCCCTGGTCTTCGCCTTGTGTCTGTGTGTCCCCCA
The DNA here is from genome assembly GCF_951216825.1 of Electrona antarctica. Classification (NCBI taxonomy): domain Eukaryota; kingdom Metazoa; phylum Chordata; class Actinopteri; order Myctophiformes; family Myctophidae; genus Electrona; species Electrona antarctica. The sequence goes on from NC_136792.1 coordinate 22,645,752, forward strand.
TTGGCTTTCACTGTAACGCCCTGAGTGTAAATTAATACATACTCTAACCAAGTACAGCCATTAGGGTCTCGGAGTTAAATTAAAGAGTTTTCTTATATCTTGTTCACCCGTCTGTCTGTCTGTCTGTCTGTCTGTCTGTCTGTCTGTCTGTCTGTCTGTCTGTGTCTCTGTCTGTCTCTCTCTCTCTCCTACACGTACGCATGCACACACACTTTTTGTATAACAGAGCTATTGAAGGCATGCCATCGTCTTGGCGTGGTCTCTGCATTATGCAAAATATGCGTTTCAGTCTTCCATCGATATATATATCGGGGACCGATATGATGATGAAACAAGCATAGTGCAGGTTGCTCTGCCACGGTCTGTTGAGTTCATTACAGTTTTGCTTTGTTTTTGGTTCAGTCCATTAAGCATTGCTTGATTCAAAACGGAACTCAGGCATATAGGGAAGGGAGCTTTATCGATCGCTGGGGAAAAGGAGTTGTCACACAGGAGCATTCATGGAAGGAAATCATTAACTTACTGTCGCTGTCAGGCAGAAACCTTGTACCGTATATCCTAAACAGTTCATTTTCAGGAAATGGGGAAAAATAAACTTTGTTGCAATGGATCCAATGTGGTTACAGTATTATAAAGTCACACGTGTCACGATTCAAGTCAGGAGAGCTTGTAAGGAGGCAGAGGCACTGAGGTAGAGCTGGTCAGTTCAACATGTTTAATAAATCAAAAACTAGAAATACAAACAAAAAGACTGGAAGCACACCAGGTGTCAAGACAAGCGACACGTAACATACGACAATGAACTAGCAAGGACACACTGGGATCAGGGGGGTATAAATACACAAGGACACAGGGGAACTCAACTGAAAATCAACAGGCTGGGGAACTAACAGGACAAGGTGGAAATACTATAGCTAATCACAGTACAGGTTAGACAAGGCAGGCAAACAGTAACAAGGCAGACAGGAAACACTAGGAACAATACTACAAAATAAAAGCACACAAGGGAACTAGGAAACCAAGAACACTACAAAAATCTGAGGAACACAACAGAAAAGTAAAACACCAACCATTACTAGAAAACATGAAAACCAGCACGTCACGGATCGTGACAACACAAGATCTTGATTGGTTGAATATTTATATAAAACCCATGGACAGACTTAACAGCTGTCAGTTAAGTATAGTGGAAATTAAATCTAAAAATATGGAGATACAAGGTTTCTGACTGACAGCGATGTTATTACACAATAAAAGAAGAATTGACCATAACTGTAATGATAATGTGCTGAGGACTCACCAGGGTCTGTATCTCCCTCCAGGTCTATTACCACAGCCATTAACTACACATGCACTTGAGTTCTCTTCAAATACACTTGATCACAGGCTATTTAATGACGCAATTTAGTTTTGGCCGTACACACATGCAAGATGGAAACCTGAATGATCGTTTGAGATGCATGATGAAATGAATATCTTGCTATGCTTGTCGAAGAGTTGAGTTGAGTTTCAGTCCACTCGAGTACTTTCTACGTTGTTGTCAGTTTGTTTCACTCAGTTTAATTTAGTTTATTGACACCATAATACAAGACGGTGATGATGAGATTAATGCGGTAATAGTAATTATGTGCAGAGGTCTCTGACAGGCCTGTAAATGGAGCTTTTTCCATTACTTGTTGTGTGTTTTATGTGTGTATGTGTATGTGTGTTTTCATGTTTATAGACGTGTGGTCTATTAAGCAGTAATTTAACTAGAATCAATCAATCAGGTCAGGTGCAGTACAGTGGGATTTATTGAACATAACGCACGCACGCACGCACGCACGCACGCACGCACGCACGCACGCACGCACGCACGCACGCACAGATAAACAGAAAATCTGCTAGTGCTGACTTTCCTCACCTCCCTTCAGTGCGTGTCACAGAGCCAAAGCTCCAATTCAATAACATGACAAAAGGCTCCCACGCCAATGTCACAGCCTGCCAGACTAAATATGTTCTCCTTTAATCTTACCTCGAAGTAAACGGCTTCGTGTTTGTTTGCGAGTGTTGATGTGACTGAGAGCCGCATGCTGTAGGACCATGTTACTGATGATGGCAACACTGTCTTGTTTTGGGATGTTTCTCTTTTGTACATTGCAATAACTTATACAGTATTCATGTAAACACTTCAAATGACAGGGCCTTTTTATATGCGACACAATTAATGTTCAAGTTATATATGTTTTTAGCACACATTGCGAACAACAAATGTTTGCAGCAGAATAATGGTCTGTCCATGGGGTTAATTGCTTGTGTGCTTACACATAGTGTATGCAGCATCTAATTTATCAGGGTAATGTTTGCAAACTCTGGTGTCAAGTCCACGGTATAATCACATTTAAATGAGAACGTGTAGCATAATCAATTAATTTCCCATACAATAACTCGTACTGCTGCACCAGGACTGATCCTATCTCTTTTACAATGCAGTTTTCATCAGTCTCTGTTCCTCATTCAGGGTTCCTGCATGTAATTCAGCTCATGAATGCCAATTATATTCAGTCCAGCTGGAAAACCTCCTTGTGGATTCCGTGGCCATTAATATGCTGATTCGTTGGATCAGCGATGATCCCGGCTGACATCCCTTTAACAAAACAAAAAGAAAAGCCATTTCTCACTGCTCCCGGAAGTACATTTCAATCAGTGAATATCATCATTTTAGACATTTAGCTCAGTGATTCTCAACGTGTGGGCTGGCCGGGGCCTATTGGTGGGCTGTGACTGTGAAGATATTGAGATATCGCTTTATTGGCAAAATAATATATAGCTGGAAGCCTGGAGGAGAGGGGTAGTGATTTGGCCAATCACTCCTCGACCCGCCAACTGGAGAGTGTAGTGGTTGAGGTTTGAAACACTCTAAGAAGGTTGGAGCCCACCTGATGACCTCTCTTCCAGGCCAAGGCTTTATCCATTAGAAATGGATTATAATCGCATCTTTGATGTATTTACAAACTAACATTTTAAAAACATTAGATTAGGACTTTGACAAATTAGTTTTCATTGTGATTGTTAGTTCCATTGATCCAAGCTGGAACGCAATAAAGAAATACAATCTTATAGTAGTACGTGTAATCAAGCCACACATTGTGAGAATGGATAGCACAGTTTTTATCAAGGTAAAACATTTACTGCAGTTAGCCTGGGTCCATTTGGTTCCATTTGTTTTGTATAATGTCATAGCTAAATGAACACTGAGGATTTGACTGTGTAAAATGCACACTAACCCCAGTGGAAATAAGGATCTGTTTCCCATGGCTGCTCACTTATGTCTGATTTATATTTGGTTGCATTGAACTGTAATGCCATTTTGGTTTCATATATTATGCCCATACTCACTTTGTTTAGAGGAATACTTCATCCCCCTTTTTCCTACCAATGAATCACTCTGTGAAGCCTTGAATTCATGGAGATTCACACAATAAAGAACAAAGAGAGTACTTTATTAATTGAAGAAAATAGTAGTCCAAGGTCACCAACAGCACACAAAAAAGGTTTATAAATTCTAACACAACTCTCACAGTATACAGTGTCTTGTATCCAAGAATTCCAAAACACATAGATTTTTGCTCTACTTTACTATTTGGAGATTTTGAAAGTACTGAGCATGTGACTGAAATACTATGACACTTGTATTATACTGTGAGAAGTGTCTTGGATAGATAGATTGTTTTATATCGTTTTTCTGTTCCCCATGAATTCAATGCTTCACAGGTTGAGTAATTGACAGACAGAAAGTCATTTTGGGGGTGAAGTTTCCTTTTAAATAAAATCACAACGTGTGAAGTGAGTGGTGCAACTCCGTGTGGGGGTTCCGGGGGGGGGGGAGTTCCAGACCCACAGGAACGCACCCAGGGTGCCGGCCCGATTCCGGCGAGCCGCCCCGCGTCCGAAACGGTTGAGAAATGACAGAGTTACCGTTTGAACAACCTTGCTGTTTTCGTGCTCAGACGTACCCAACCAGCCACCCACCCACCCACACACATAGTCACTTAAGGAAGTGGTTGCAGCATCCTGGTGGCTCAGTTGGTGCATGTGCAGAGGATTGTTATAATGCTGGGCTCTGGCTCTAGTCTGGCTGATGTCCCGTGTGACATGTCATCTCTCTCTCTGACTGTCTCTACAACAGAAAATGTGTTTAACCCATTAAGACCTGAGATCGATTCTACAAATTCCTTCTGAATCAGTAGTTCTCATACTTTCAAGATTTTTAAAAAATGTTCAAAAATAGCAGATGTACAAGTTTGCAGTGTGGCACGATGTGACATGCTGTCACCTGTTATATCTGCTAATTTTGGATTTTTTTCAATAGCCAATGCAACATTACTTGAAGTCTTGAGTAGATTCACCGGTAGAGATCTCAGTTGCAAAGAATCAGAGAAAAGTATGAAATGAACGCTGTGCATATGCATATTTGTGCGTGGGAAACAGTTACCATCTGCTTGTACCAAACATCTGCTGAGCTCCACAGAGGCAAATAGTTGGAGGTCGATATAGGTCTACTCTGAGCAGCTGCTATTTGCTACAGAGAATATGCAAATTAGATAGTACTGTTGCAATAATATGAGTAACCGCACACCAGTCAACATGTTGACTGATATACTGGATGAGACATCTCAGAAAATCACTGTGGCATATGAGGGTTGCAGTATCACTATAAATTGGTAAATATATGTTTATTATGGTGCTCTCTCTGTGTGTGTGTGTGTGTGTGTGTGTGTGTGTGTGTGTGTGTGCGTGTGTGCGTGCGTGCGTGCGTGCGTGCGTGCGTGCGTGCGTGCGTGCGTGCACAACCCAGATTCAGCACAAATAAGGGACTAAATTCATTTCGCTCCTATGCCACCAAAATGTGGAACGCCCTACCAACAGTCATTAAGATATGCGAATCCCTTGACTCCTCCAAAACTGCTCTAAAAGGGCATATATACGGACGGCTGATTTGATGAATTTGATGAATTGAAAATGGTGGGCCCTATTGCTTTATAGTGTAATGCTTTATGGTGTCGTCCACTCACAGTTAACAGTTTTTGTATTGAGTTGTACTTGAAATGTACTGTAATTCTGCAAAATGTTAATCAATCAATCAATCAATCAATCGGTGTGCGCGCGCTGTGCGTGTAACCGTGTATGCGTGCGTGCACACGTGCCACAGCTGTGTACAAGCAGCAGTGTTGTTGTTTAAGCATGTGTGAGACACTGGATCTAATCATGTAGCGAGAGCAGATGTTTGCAATCAAGGAGAAACAATTTGAGCTACTTAATATTTGATGAAGGACTTTATGACAATCATTAATAATACATCGGGATGTGTCTAGGTACAGTAACAGTATGTGTTATATGAATGTCCTCATGTGCAGGTGCATTTTACATTATGGTTTAGTGGGCAGATTACTGACTATTATGGAGATTAGCTGGGGCAGGCTGTTCAAATGCTCAACTCCCTGTTGAGCTCTCACCCTAGGAGAGTTGTCTCTATTAATACCTACCGGTATAATACTTTTACACACAATTGTATACAGAGGTACTTACAGCTGACAAGTGCGTCACTTTGTTGTCCATTGTGAACTTGTTGGAGATCGCCAATGTTTTTATATTTGAATAGGTTAAATATAAAACAAAGTTATTTTGTATGTGTGTGTTTTATGCAGTATTTAATGTGCTTGTTCATTGTTTAGTTAAAGTTAAGTGTTCATTTCCTATATTGAAGTTCGGGATGGGCATGCAGATCCAACAGTCTGGCATTGGTTGGGCTCTAGATGCCTCCATGCAGCGTCCATCTCTGGGCAGCGGCAGCGCTGTGGCATGGTGCTGTGGCATGGTGCTTTGGCATGGTGCTGTGGCATGGTGCTGTGGCATGGTGCTGTGGCATGGTGCTGTGGCTGTGGCATGGTGCTGTGGCATGGTGCTGTGGCATGGTGCTGTGGCATGGTGCTTTGGCAAGAACACAGTGTACCAAATGAGGCTTGTGTTCCCCATCACAGCTCGGACATTTAAGAACAGATCGCCAGCCACCCAAACAATTTGGAGGCATCGGCAAGATTAGAAAAGGTTTTTGGAGTCCTGACAGAAGATTCTGCCGAGTTCTGACTCAATTATGCCGGCCTTACACCAGCCTCTCTCTTCTATCCCTTCATCGCTCTCCTCTCACTCTAAATCTCTCTCTTCATCTCCCTAGTTTGGGTATCTAATTATAGGTGAAATGTTTAAAAAATCTTGTACATATATTTTGTATATATATATATATATATATATATATAAAATAGCTAATCAACAAGCTCACAGCACATAGCAACGCGTTGTGAGTTTATCGATAATCTATACTGTAGTGTAGCTGGAGGGGCGGCAGTGGCTCAGGGGTAGAGTGGCCGGTAGAGTGGCCGGATGGCAACCGTGAGGTTCTCAGTTCGATGCCGGGCTCCCCCAGAGTTGGTGTTGAAGTGTCCTTGAGCAAGATGCTGAACCCCTAAATGCTCCCAATGTGCAGGTTGATGCCTTGCATGGTTTTCTGCGCCATCGGTGTATCAATGTATGGGTGAATATAATGCATCTATCTAAAGCATGTTGTATAAAAGCTCTATATAAATGCACCATTTACCATTTTGAGTTCTAGTGCTTGGTGTGGACAGCACTTTACTTGTCTTACTGTGAGAGAGAGGAACAAAGTCAACAGATCTGTAGGCTACACTCAATCTGTCTTTGTTCACACTGCAGTGTGAAAGAGGGAGAGCTTTTGCATGAGTAAATATTGTGAGTCAGCCATAAATGCATGTCTCCAAGCTAGCACTCTGTCCTGTGTGTCTTGTGTTTTCATCCTAAACTCTGTTTGCTATGTGAATAACTTCCACTCGCTGCTGTGCACACACGCACATACACACACACACACACACACACACACACACACACACACACACACACCACACAACACACAACTGAGGATAAACAAGGATCTTTGATGGATGTCAACAGAAACAGCATCTGGAGTGTTGGCGAAGACAACAATAACATGGCCATGGCTGGGAGCACGTAGGAGTGTATTCCTCACTGCAGTGCAATAGTCGGTAAAACATTCTGAACCCAAGTCTCCAAGTGTTTGCACTTGTGTCTCTGTCTGTCCCAGTGGTTTTTATCAGTCTGAACTGTGCTCAAAATGTCACTCAGCCTGCAGGTGATACTAAACTAAAGTCTTCAAAAGAGAGCTACAGTGTGCAAAACTTCATTGTCCCTAGTGTTTTTATATCACAACCTTGCTGTTTTGTGAGCCAAGTTTAATCAACACTCTTGTTTATCCTTTTAACAGAGATTGACACATTATGGTTTGTCTGCATATTTTTTACAATAAAAACATCTACACTACACTAGTATTAAGGCATTGGCAAATACAATGTAACACAGTAGTTTCATATGTTACCTTTGTAGTCACACTTAGCCTGGATCCAGCCCAAAGACCCCGCCCACTCTCTGAGTGGACTGTGTCTCTTGGTCTGGTGTTGCACTGTGAACCTATAATTTCTTCGGTACAAAAATGTATTATCCAATGAGAATCGGTGGTGGGGGTGGGTCTAACGAACAACCAATCAGCACCGAGTCCCGTTTTCAGCGTCATCACGCAGCGCAACACACAGAGGAAGGAGGGGAAAACAACACCAATGGCTACTGGTTGAGGGAAATTCTAATCCCCTCCCCCTTGAAATCGCTCAGACAGGAGACAATGTCAGACTGAAGCTTCAAGAAAGCTACAGTCTGATAATCGGGCTAAGTCACACTACCATTTGACTCCAGCAGCATTCATTCACTGAGGCTGTGCTAGAGGTCATTTAAAGGATAAAGGATTAGATGTATTTAATGTTCTGTGGCATTTTGCACCCAAATGAGTTTTTGTTATGCAGCAGCACCACTGCTTAAGGAGCTCTCCATGGTGCTGATGTTCCATGCTGTTTCTGCTAATCGCCAGAGGTGGACAGTAACTGAGTAAATGTACTTAAGTACTGTACTGTATTTTTTTTTAATACTTATTACTCTTATTCGAGTATTTCCAAGACAAATTATTTTACTTTTAGTAAGTAAACTTCTAGAAAGGCTGTAGAGTACTGAGTATAGGTTGACTGTTTTGTCTGACTTTCAGACATGAGCCAAGTCTATGGACTTTTAATGTTTGGGAACCAGTTTTGGGTACAGTTGGCACCTTTATTTTAGGTCAACCGCCCAAAAAACTTTCTTTCTTCACCACTTCTGCTCTCTCACATTAGCCGTGTCTGTGGCTTCCGCCTCCGCTCGCCAGCCACTCTCGCTCTGTGTTCAAACTGTTGTTAAGAGCGGACAATCAGCGCTATCAATTCTTATCTTTATCTGTATTGTATCAAAAAAGGAAAGTATATTCCTGTTATACTAAGATGTATAATGTAGTTCTACAAGCAAGCACACCAGTGCATGAAGTGCAGGTGGTTTCAGAGTTACTTCTCTGAAACAAGAGTTACAAGGTCCTGTAAAATAATTGTGAAAAAACTACAGCAATTCGTTGATGTAAAATATAAGAAATTTACTCAGGGCTGGACTGGGTAAAAAATTCGGCCCTGACATTTGGCACAGACTGGCACACCACAACCGATACTGCTCTGTCGAGGCTCACACATATGCATACACACATACCGTATGCATACACACATATGCATACACACATATGCATACACACATATGCATATGCCCCGTGGCCCACCGGGCATATGCCCTGTACGTTAAGTGGCCAGTCCAGGTCTGAATTTACTTTTACTCTTGAATACATAAAGGACAACTTTAGTTTTTTTCAACCAAGGTTCATGTTTTATGTTGTTATTAGAGAAAGTAAAAGATGAGCGTAAATTTTGTTTCATTTGCTGCTTTCTTTCATTTTAGCGATTTCAGCTATTTTTGACAAGGGGCGGGGGCATTCGAACATGGGGCTAAATACATATATTTTTTAATTTTTTTACGGCGATTTCTTTATTAATATTTACTAGACCCCAGGAAATGACATCTGGCCACACAATATCACAGGATCTACTGAATGTGAATGCCATGTGTGTTGTAGGGTCAATATGTCAGTTTGTCACCTCCCCCATGATCTCCCCAATAGATTCCGTGATCTTTTGTGACCAGATGTAATTTTATGGGGCTAGGAGGACTATAGTAAATAATAATTTAAAAAAAAATCGCTATAAAATTTGTAAAAAAATACATATTTAGCCCCATGTTCGAATGCCCCCGCCAGCCTGTCAAATATAGCTAAAATCGCTAAAACAAAAGAAAGCAGCAAATTAAACAAACTTTACACTCATCTTCTCTAATAACAACTTAAAACATAAACCTTGGTTGAAAAAAAACTAAAGTTGTCCTTTAAGTACATTTAAAAGCACATACTTTTTTTATTCTTACTTAAGTAACATTTTGACTGAGCTACTTTTACTTGTAGTGGAGTAAATCTGAACAGGTCGTATTTGTACTACTCAAGTACTGGGGTCGAGCACTCTGTCCACCCCTGCTAATCGCAGATCACAAGCCATGTGTCTTTTTAGGTTTTCAGTTGAGCTTATAGGACTAGATATTACAATCCCTTAGATAATCAGAACTTGGCATCGAGTGGGGTGTGGAGGGATAAAAGCTTCACTGAGGTCATCAGGTGGGCACGCTCCTTCATAGGTGTTTCGTTGATAGGCCCACGACACCTCCAAAGGGCTCAACGGCGTCCCAGGTGTGCCCCCCTCAGCTTTTACCCCTCCATAATCATTTTGCAGCCCAGTTGGGGTCCTTTCTCTTGATCCATAGCCATCTGCTGCTTCGTTCAGCAGCCTCTGACAGGTCGTATTTGTACTACTCAAGTACTGGGGTCGAGCACTCTGTCCACCCCTGCTAATCGCAGATCACAAGCCATGTGTCTTTTTAGGTTTTCAAATATTAGTGATGCTTTCATTCGTCATTATATAAAGCCTTTGATAATCCACATCTCTGCATTCTCTTTATCTGTCTGTCTGTCTGTCTGTCTGTCTGTCTGTCTGTCTGTCAGTTTGTGTTTGTCCGATTTCTGATCTCTAGTCATCTTTTTCTATATCTTCAAATCTAATATTTATTTGTTATCGTCTCTCTTGATGATATGTGATGATATGTACATCTACCCCATCTTTCTTCATCCATCATCGCTCGTGTCTCCACGTCTGTCTTTTGTCCTGTGTCTCCACCTCTTTGTCTCTGTCTGTCCCGTGCCTACCTGCGTGCGTGCGTGCGTGCGTGCGTGCGTGCGTGCGTGTTCATTTTGTGCCTTTGTCATCATTGTACAAATGTGGGTGTGTGTTAAAAAAGGATCTAGAGAGTTCTAAGCTACTTGTTTTGCCTTTGTTGTGCTTTAGCTCCCAGCTCCAGTCTCCAGTTTGGGAAATTAAACAGAAGCGTTCTGTCTTCACCCACGCAATGAAGAAACTCATTGATTTATATCAACCGCAGAATACCAAACAAAGCTTAAATGTGCCGAAGCAGCATTTTATGGAGCACACAAGGGATATATACATTGATCACTTGGTGCAGTATCCGGCAATATTAACCAGCTGGTACAGTAACTTTTACTGTGTCGAGCGGAATGAATGACCTTGCTTTCTTGAGATTGTGCCATAATTGTTTTACAGAACCGTACCAGAGATTTCTTTTCCCATTACCGAATCCACTTTATAGATGCCAGTACTGGCCCCGAATTCCATATCTGCGGTTTCAGCATGTTCAATCAGTTCAAATTTCAACTTATTTGCACAGTCAGGCAGAGATTGAATGGCATTGCTCCCCAGCAAAAAAAAAAACTTTCAAGCAAATCAGCTTTCAGCACCGTGCCTTTGTGTTTCTTTCCTCCGTTTATTTTAAGCTGTTAACATGAAAAAGGGAACATTTCTATTTGAGAGCCATTGCCACACACACACACACACGCACACACGCACACGTGCGCGCGCACGCACGCACACACACACACACACACACACACACACACACACACACACACACACACACACACACACACACACACACACACACACGTGTGTACTGTATTTCATTTTATTTTATTCACTACATTGCACTTTGTATGATTTGTATTGTGATATTTTTTGCATGGACCTCAGGGAGAACAGTCTCCACTATGCTGAATGGGACAACAATAAACAATCAACTCTACACACACACACACACACACACACACACACACACACACACACACACCTGCATGCACACACACACAAACATGCATGCACAACACACAATGGGATTCTTTCAGATGATTTCACGTTGATCCCTGAATGGTTCAACCAACAGCGTCCTAATGATCTGGCCAGGGTGTTTGCCATTGTTTAAAATCCCCCATAGACCTCTGCAGCAATGGAGGGGAAATAGTACGTATTTCTTTGTTCTGCAAGCTATCGCAGATATGATGAAATTGTGGAAGGAGGATGGATACCAGGTTTGTTTATCTGTAATTCAATTGCATATAAACTTAAAGTATGGAAAATATTACCACCATTGAAAAGATGGGGGATTCTAGCATGCAGAGAGAGAGAGAGAGAGACTTGATTATGCTCTTGAATCTTATTTTTCGCCCTTAGCTCTTTTTTGCACTCTCTCCCTTTCTTTGATACTATTGTCTCCACCAGGCTGAAGGCATGGGGAGAGAGAATGTTTTGCACTCCATGAGTGTTCAGTTCAGTTCAGTTTATTTATTTTGGTCATTAAAAACAGATTAATACAGTGCCTGCTTTGTGTTTTTTTGCAAAAGAAACATTGACCAAAAAGGTGTAGGCTGAAGCCTAAGCTTATTGTGCCTACCCTTCTAACATATAAATGGCTTTCATAGGTAAAATAATACAACAAAGCAAACAGAAGGGAAAAACAAGAAAACAAAACAAAAACAAACAAACACAACAAAAAACTAAAACAAGAACAAAGAAAGACAGGACGATACAGTTAACAGGAACAAAAAAGAACCAAAACAAAACAAAAAACAAAACAAAACAAAACATCATATCAATGTTCTATATGTATCTACTGTTTTTGATCTATACAATTTTAATGTATTTATTGTACTACAATTTTTTAGTTCGTCATCCAATCCATTCCACAGCTTGACCCCTCTGACCGATATGCACCTCACTTTTGTGTTTAGGAGGCCGACTTTTGAAAAAAGATTTTTTTGATATTACTCCTCCAGATTCTGTCCAAAAATCCCGCGAATCGTAAGACGGATCTGTCCGATATTTCATATTCCATCCTAATTGGCTAACATTGGCTTTCAAAGTTTGCAGGATTTGCCCGTTTTGAACAAAAAGCCTCAAATCATGAACGCAACGTGCAATTTACGTGAAATCTTTCACTGACTTTCCTACTAGGCTGAGGAATATATCCCACCCTTTTCACATTGGCCCGTTATAGCGCCACCAACAGGTGGATTTTTGCAAAACATATTTTTGGAACATAATGCCTCAAATCATCAAATTCGGACCAATTGCCATCCAAGTGTATACTAAGAAAAAATGGCACCCTTTTTCCTAATTGCGTAATTCATGGATAATAGGTAATGCTTGCGGGTAAGGCATGGCATACGTTAGAAGTTAGAACCCAATGAGAGAGGAGAGAGAGAGAGAGGAGAGAGAGAGAGAGAGAGAAGGGGGGCTAAAGCTAAATCCATCCAGAATGTATGCTTCACCTGCATACCTTGAGAACAAGAGCTCTGTTCTCAAGGTGCCAGTTTAGAAAACGAAGACCAGTGCAATGATGTTAGTAGATTGAATGAGGCTCCAAGCGTCAGACTTGCTCACCCACACACTTGCTTCGGGCAACTAGTAGAGAGGCCGCACGTGAGCGGAGAGTTTCTGTATATTGTGCATCAGTGGTGCTGCAATGTAGATATACTCTGTTTAAAAAAAGTTAAAGTCCGGAATTCAAAATGTACTTGAGTAAAAGTACTAAAGTATTGACTTCGAAAGGTACCAAAACTAAAAGTACTCATTATGCATAATGTCCTATAGAGTAGAAGCAAAAGTATTGGAAATTGGAAATACTAATAAAGCAAAGTACTAATTCCTCAAAATGGTGCTTAAGTACAGGACTTAAGTAAATGTATACATAGTTACGTTCCACCACTGCTGTGCATGAGCCAAGCACAGCCACCCCTGCCTTAGTCTGTGTATAAGTGCACTTACTGCACTGTAGCTGTACTGTATAGCCTGCCCTACACTCACAGCACAGCATGGCTACATTCTACTGCTGATACTTGAGTGCTCTTGTCCTTTAAGACGCCCACCCGTTCTCTTAACGACCCCCCCCCCCAGGGAGAGAGAGTAAGACTAAGAGTGTGTGTGTGTGTGTGTGTGCGTGTGTGCGTGCGTGTGTGTGTGTGTGTGTGTGTGTGCGTGCGTGCGTGCGTGCGTGCGTGCGTGCGTGCGTGCGTGCGTGCGTGCATAGGCTCACCTAGAAGTGTCTTTAGAAAAGCACATGCATTGAGCCCCAGGGCTGAGATCTGAAAACTCAACACTTCAAGGGTCTCTCGCTATGGTTAACAAATGGTGCTCTGTGTTGTTTATTTAATTTACATTTCTATACCTGTGGTTTGAACAGAGATGATGTGGGGGATGAAGACTGAAGCATACACTCCTTGGTGTTGGTTGCTTCTAATTGTGTCATCAAAGGGGGCTTCATCCCCTGCTCTTTTACCCGTCTGTAAAACAACCGCCCTTTCCAGACCACGATTGCAGCATTTACTATAGTGAAAGAAATACAAATGGCACTCCTTTCCATGCCATGCCGGAAGGCAGCATTCAGGAGAATTGCTTTTGAAATCCATGTTGTACACCGCATCTCCACTAGCTAAAGAGTGCTGGGTTGCGCCCCGAAATAGCTGATCTACAAGCTCTCAGCGCATCGCAGCGTGACGCATTGTGAGCTTGTAGATCTGCTATTTTTGTCAAAGTGCCCTCTTACAGGATTTTAGCCCCTGCCCCTCTAACACTCTCTGGCTGCAAGTCCCTGGCTTCACGTGCGCACAGCAGTGATGTGCATAGAATGCGTATGCAGACGTCAGGCCAGGTAGGTACATATATATTATACTGTATCATGTACTATTTCTGTCTAACAGGTTGTCTTGGTTTCCACCATGGCAACACCAGTGGCTGTTGTTGAGTGTTCTACCTCGTAAAACATTATAACATGAGTGCCTGTTTGTGGTTTCTGGTACAAACATGAGCAAGTTGCAAGGGAAACTTGGGGAATTTGTGTTATGACTCGAGTGTGGTGTGACCCAAAAGCACAGCAAGGAGAGGCAAAGCAGAGTAAAGCCCACCCGGGCGGGTTTTTATTCACAAACACGGGGGGTGAAAGGGGTCCGTAGGCTGCTCCACAGAGCTCGGGTCCCGGAAACACTGGAGGCGAGAAGAGAAGGTCGAGTCAATGGCAGGTTCACAGAGTAGAGGAAATAGCACAGTAACGGCGTGACGTTTAACTGTCTAACACTAAAACACTGAGAGCCTAAGTCTGGCTGTCTAACATTACCAACCGTAGACTGGGGAAGAACTGGCACAGAGCTCCGGGCGGGGCTGGCTCTTGTAGCCTCAGGAGGTGATTGCAGATGTCCCTCAGGTGTGGAGCTAGGAGCTGGGGAACACCTGCGATGAGGTGTGCTGTGAAGTGCTCTGAGACCCTCTAGTGGCGCTGACTGGCACAGATCAATCACAGCACAGGGATGTGGAGGTGATGGAGAGCGAACCGTAACAATTTGAGATGCATCACATCCAGATGTATTTAAACCGAACTGAACCTGAAATGGCTCCTGAGGAGCAGGCTGCAGGCCTTGCATGGTTGCCTCTGCCATCCCTGTGTGCATGAATGTGCATATGAATGGGCCATTGTAATGCACATTGTAAAGTGTTTGGGATAAAGGCGCTATAGGAAGGCAGCCATTTACCGTTTATCTGCTATCCCTGATGGGTCCTGACTCCTTCATCATCCACGGTACAGCTCTGCTGTAAAGTAGAGAAAATGGAAGGGTAGCCGAAGATGAGAACAGGAGAGGAGAGGGAGCTTCAAACTAATAGTCTGTTGATAGACAGTCTTATGATAAGACAGCCTGACAGTCTGTTGATAGACTATCCGACACAACCTAATCGAAAGGGCAAGATGGCAAACATAGATGACGAGAGCATGAATAGAAAAGAGGAATTAGAGAATTGATTGCTGGGAGATCCAGTACAGTAAAGATATACTGTGTGCATAGGTGCAGGGCAAGGGATCGCTTGGAGCAGGAGGGCAGTAATTGAAGTGGAACACGTGAAACGCAGGTGAGGGGAGGTCTGAGCTCATTTCAATATATTACCTTTAGTACCCAGCCCCTCTCCTCTTTAGTACCCAGCCCCTCTCCTCTTCTGTGCCTCAAATAAGCTTCATATTATAGCCATTATCCAGTCAATGCATTTCATTGCATTCACAATTCAAGCACCATTATGCATTTGCATTAAAATGCATCAGCTTACATGGCAATGAATTTGCTTGAAAGGAAGGGGTGCTTTTTTCCATATATGTATTAGTAGTCTCTCTGTCTCTGCTCCCCCTCTCTTATTCTCTGTCAAAATTCAATTTCACATGAGGAAGGCCAACAATGCCAGAGCACCTTTGTTCAAAAATATTTTGTTGAGTGCCTGACAAACTCTTCCTCTTTGTCAGACAGTACTACGGCTTGACAACAACAATCTCCCTTCTTTCATACTGAGCCCGTTTCATGTTCCATGTTTGTCTGCCTGCCTTTCTGTCTGTATTACAATATCTTTCAATCTGTCAGTCAGTCTGTGATGATCATGTTAACAGATGGCTGTTTTATCCCTGTCTCATTTGACAGATCTACTGTAGACTCAGCAGGCCAACCATATTTTTCACTGCTGACTTTCACTGAAATCATTAGTCTAATTTCAAATGTGTCCTTAATCAGTCATCAGAAATATATACCTGCTCACACAAATCTGCACTTGAACAAAAGTCTGTACAAAAGATTTGTGGGCTTTTAAACACATTCATTTTTTACTAATGTAACAATGATGGTTCTCATGAGCAGTACCAATCTTGCTCTATTCTATCCTCTTATTTTCTCTCTTTCTCCTTTACATTATCTGTCCATAAAATTATGGGAATGACATTTATGGACCATGATTCCTCCATTCTCAACAGTCAAGAGTCATTAGCGCCACTGCAATGACATCATAGTTTGCACAGATCATGATTATAACACGCTAACACTCGCGTAGCACACCATGTAATCGCTGCACTTTTGCACAAATTGCATGTCTCTGTCCGCTCATTAGTTCTGTCAATAGCAGTTCATTGTCCGGACGCACGCAGTCTGTCAGGTTACAGCTAATATGGGTCTCTGGCTCACATCTACAGTACACTCTATCAAGGCCACTGGCAGTAGGCTGCAACAGTGCTACTTCCCCAAGGCCAAGACTATTGTTATTGTTACTACAATATTGATGAACCAAAACCAAATAATTTTACTCTTGTGATTCATCTTCAATCTTGAATGAACACTCCAGTTACAGGAACAGAAATGGAGCATATGGCTCCTCACATTTATTCCCCACAGTCAGGAGCTTTTGGTGATTGAATGAGGTGTCTGAGTAGTTTTGTAGTGGAAAGCAGTGGAGGCATGTGAGATACAGAGAGGAATCTTTAAGTGAAGAGGGAAGATTTGGTTACGCTTCCGTCCGCCATATGAGGGCTGTTCAATTTACAATGAGAATTGTAAATTGAACAGCTGTTTCCAGTGTTTGGCAAGTGTAGGTTCTATGTAGGTATAGGGCCGTAGTGAGAGAGAGGCGGTCTAGGACAGAGCAGAAAGTCCCCGCTTCGGTTCAAGACACTGACCCTCACACTGCTCCCCGTAGCGCCCACTGCTCTTGATACTTAGGATGGGTTAAATGCAGATACCACATTTCACTGTATAGGACTATATGTAAATATACAGTGACAACTGACAAGTACAGCAACGGAGTACAGAACTTATTATTATTATTATTATTATTATTATTATTATTATTATTATTATTATTATTATTATTATTATTATTATTATTATTGATCTCCTGTTGAAACAATGAGATTTGCACAGGGCGAAATGCGAGTAAGGTAATATCGGATTTATACTTAGTTTCACCGGTTGTATAGCTCCTATGGCGCCCTATAGCGAACTCCCCCCCCCCCCTGCAGCTATATATAGATGCATGGGAGAGGGAGGGATCGCCTGACTAAGAGAAAACAAGAGATGCTGTTTTCAAGAAATACACACACACACACACACACTCCATAGTGGCGATCACAACAACAGACCAGGCAGCGCACGGCTTCTTTCTCCGGCAGCTTCTCCATTGTAAACAATAGGGATTCAATTTCCCTAATGTATGTCTTGTAATAATAACCAAAATCTACAAAGAAAGTTGTGGAGTATTTGGATCCGAGATGTAGTGGAGTAGAAGTAAAAGTACTGAAAATTGGAAATACCCAAGTAAAGTAAAAGCACCTCAAAATCACAGATACAAATACAGTACTTAAGTAATTGTACTTTACACCACTGCGCACCGCTCGCGCGCGCACACACACACACACACACACACACACAGTCAAGTCACGTGTGAGGGGGGGGGGGGGTACAGTGTAAATGTTAATTTAGCCCTATGAACCCAGATGGAGCTGTACTAGTCCATTTGGTTCCATTGTACAGTCTTGTGATACTGTGTGTGTTTCATCAGGCCAATGAAGACATCTTTTGTAAATAGCTACACAGCAGGGCACTAACTCTTCACTAAATATTGGTGAATGGATGGTCATATTTGTGTGTGTGTGCGTGCATGCGTGCGTGTGCGTGTGCGTGCGTGCGTGCGTGCGTGCGTGCGTGCGTGTTTGCGTGCGTGCGTGCGTGCAAATAGGATCAAAGCTAGAGGGAATGGTTCTCTAAATGCAAACATAGATTTTTCACTCCATCTTGGCAAGATGATCATCTGACATCCATCCATCTCTCTGAAAGCTGGAGGAGATGCGGCGGCCAATAACCAAGTCAAGCTGATCTGAGAATCTTTTTTTATCCTTTTATTCTGTCCAACTGAATTATGTCTTCTATGTGACCGTGTGTGTGTGTGTGTGTGTGTGTGTGTGTGTGTGTGTGTGTCTGTGTGCGTGTGCGTGTGTGCGTGCGTGCGTGCATCCGTCACTGCGCGTGCTCATATTGTGCATCTTTTATAGAGCGAGTAAGAAAAAGATCCTATGCCGAGCATACATTATGCCAAATATTGCGTACAGTATGTGGTACAGTAGTTGTTGCTGTTATACAATGAAAAACGTCAATCAGATTCAATGGAAAGTTCCAATTCAACAGTGTTATGAAGTTAGTTAGCAACCTTATACCCTGTGTATGAACAGCATGGGCACAGGCATAAGATGGATCTTTCAGAATGGAAAACAAGACATTCCCCCATTCATCTTCAAGGGGTAGCTTAACATGAACTATTAACAAAAGGGCTATTTATGGATGGCACCACCAATGTGCAGTCTTTTGCTTGTTCAGATGATCTACTTGTGCGCTCTGCTCTACTCATGTCTGAGCCTTTTTAGCATTGAAATAGAGCACACCTGTGTCATCATCATTCATGGTCGAGGCTGGGGAACAACAACAGCGTCACAGTTAATTGCCATGGTATAATCTGACTCAGCCCTTTCGGAGTGTGCTCAATCCTAAACATTGCATATACCTGCAAGTATACAGGCAGGCTATAGTTCTAAAGGACTTTTTATGTTCTGTTGATGCGTGAGGGAACAGTCAGAGTGAATGGCATGTTATAACAACACCTAATCAAAAGGTTCAACTTGTTATTATCATTTAATTTGTGTGTTTTATATTTATTCATGTTTACAGTGAAGGCCTATATACATTTATACGTCATTGATTGGAAATCTTTCCTCCTGCATTTGACTCCTCCTATTAGGGGAGCAGTGGGCAGCCACTGATCAGCACCCAGGGAGACCAGCTCCAGCTCCAAAGCCAGTGACCTTGACCAAGACACATGCATGTCCATATCATGCATGTCTGTAGGTGGGAGAGGAAACCAGAGTATATGGGGGAAACCCATGGGAACAACATGCAAACTCCCCAGTGAAAGGCCCGAGACAGGTTTAAACTCTGGACCGATCTTTGTGTGACTGTCACCAACAGTGTTGACCCAGGACTGGTTTCACATCATGTCATGGTTCTGCACAACCGGATTAAAATTAACATCTTATATGCTTTCAGTTTGTCTTGGCTGCAACAGTATTTGAAGTGCTTGGAAGAGTGGTGTAATGTTCAAACGCCCTTTAGTGGAGAATGATATTTTATAGGTCAGAATGTAGTAGATGCATCAGCCATAATACGATTTTCCCTGTTAAGTATGGTTTTTAACACAAATGATTTGATTGAATCTTGAGAAGCAGTTACAAATCATTAATGGATGTGTAGTGGGCTAAAGGTTGACTTAATGCTGACACCTGTGTGAGATACTGTTAAATCAATATAGAGAGCTGAGCTGACCCTATCAGTTGCAACCGCAGTGAAAGCCTTTTCAATTATTTATTCGTGTGTGTGTGCGTGTGCGTGTGTGCGTGCGTGCGTGCGTGCGTGCGTGCGCGCGTGCGTGCGTGCGTGCGCGCGCGTGCGTGCGTGCGTGCGTGCGCGTGCGCGCGCGTGCGTGTGTTCGTCAAGAGAGGGAGAGCTATGAACAAGCCAGACTAGACATATAGTATGGAGACCAGGGATCTCATTTATATGACCGGCAATCATTTTCATATTTGAAGACATTTCCTGTAGACATGTTGTTCAGGGAGCACATTGCTGCTTGTTTTGATTCAGGACACACTTGATTACTCAGACAGTTTATTGAGTTCATAATTCACACAGGAATAATGTGTTCTTCTTCACACATTATTACATCCTGCCTGGCTAGACTACTGCTACGCTATCCTTCATGGCATCACCACTAAAGTCCTGTTCAGAACTCAGCTGCCCTTTTGCCAGTCCTCCAAGACCTTCACTGGCTACCGGTCAAACAAACAATTGATTTCAAAACAACCTGGCTCCCTCCTACCTCTCTGACCTCTGGTCAGGGTGGCCATAGATGAATGGGTAGAGAGGACTTCTAGGAAAGAGAACTTGGTTTGCCTCCTTGAGCAAGACACAGATGCACATTAGCATCTGCCCTCAACACCCCCCCCCCCCCCCCCCCCCCCCCACACACACACACACACACACACACACACACGTGCGCACAGGGTAACAAGGGTAACAAGCTGTAAAAAGCTGTTCTACTTTCAGCTCCCTACAAGCTGATGAATTGTAGTGATGGTTTTAGTCTCGCACCTGTTCAAAACTCTGAAATCTAGTTAAAAGTGTATGAAAGTTCAGTACAGTATGTGTGCATTGTGCTTGTGTGTGTCTGTCTGTGTTATGTAGGTTTATTTTATGGATACAGTAGGTTTACATCCATCCAATTCTCATTCCAAAACCGATTGGTACATTTAGCACCCAGGAAATAAAATGTTTACAAATGGATGTAGCCTATTTTACCACCCCAAAAAGGTTCAAGTCTTTACTGATTTGCATTTAAAAGGATATTGTGGAATGATCATGCTTAATTGGTAGCAATCATAAAAAGAGTTTCTATAAGATGAATCCAGCATCATAGACTGATAGGGACACCATTTCTGCATTCTAAAAGCAGGGACACAGCCCATCTTCATCCATATTATTATTTCAAAAGCCATTTGTGAACCAATCGAAAAGATGGGCAGAGTCACACTAGCCACCAGTCAATTCTGCCACTTTGATGTAAGGTTGTAAAAATACGTTTGATGACAGTTCCTGAATGAATGTGTGAATTTGAGTTTTGAACAATTCCACATCCAAAAACTTTTCAATCACAGGAAAATATACTCTCTTACAGACAGTAGACATATCAGAAGTCATTGTATTGTTATTATGTAGCCAATCACATGAAAAGCCTCACCAACACTTAGCAATGCTTTGACCCAGGTTTGGTAGTGTAAGTGTTTCTGGCAGACAGAGGACCATGCTTATTGCATCTTTTGAGTGCCATTGTTATTGTTACATCATGTTGCATGGTGAGATAAACAGCACACACACGTGAACAGATCGACAGCCAGCACACATACTGTAGTACTTGCAGTATCACCTCAAGTTAACACCCCCCTCTCTCTTTCTCTCTCTCTCTCTCACTCTCTCTCTCTCTCTCTGGCTCCCTCATACAATGATATATATATTATATTGATATAACAATGATAGATTGTTATTTATTCTATCCTGCCCTTTTAGTGGAACATAAACTGCAGTAGACCATTTTATATTGTCTTCATAGTTCATACTACACGCACGCACGCACAAACGAACGCTCTTACTTGGCTCTGTACCAGTGCCACAATACCCATCAAGAGTGATGAGAAAATGTAATCTGGCTTTCCGGAGGCAGAGAAATCAGGGAACGCTGTCAAGCTGTCAAACGGCTATCCATAACAGGGTATAATACAACGTCAGAAATAAAAGATCAGTTTCTTATTAGGATGAATAACAATTCCTTTGTTATCATACTGGCTATCTGTCAGCATGTCTTACACCCTGTTTATTTGATATGTCAGTTATTAGCAGGTGGTGAGGGGAAAGGTTGCTGTGTGTTGGTGGTGTGTGAGAGTGCTGGAGTGTGGCGAGCATATAGTGGTTGGATGCATTACTGTATGTCTGCGACGTGCAATGTTTTTACACACATGTTCTCCCTTTTGCTTCACACAACTGTGTGTTTGTGTGCGCACGCGCACCGTGCGTGCGTGCGTGCGCGTGTGTCTTACATTATCTGATTCCTTCTCTGTGTTCCTGCAGGAACCTTGGGAAGTCTGGCCTTAGAGTATCTTGCTTGGGACTGGGTGAGTAACTGATATGTACTGTATGCTACACACACACACACACACACACACACACACACACACACACACACACACACACACACACACACACACACACACACACACACACATTTTTAAGGCATATATATATGCCTTAAAACATATATATGCCTTAAAACATTTTACTTGCCCTCTATAACTAAAATTAAAAATTAAAAACACTTCTCTATTTATTTCATAAATAGAGAATCTTTCACCTATTTGTATAATCTGATTATGATGCATTGTAGACATATATAATGTTGTGCAATTTAGTATCCCCCTACTGGCAGAGGCACTATACTGTAGCTGTTCAGTGTGCGTGCTGAATACAGGGGTGTGTGTGTGTGTGTGTGTGTGTGTGTGTGTGTGTGTGTGTGTGTGTGTGTGTGTGTGTGTGTGTGTGTGTGTGTGTGTGTGTGTGTGTGTGTGTGTGTGTGTGTGTGTGTGTGTGTGTGTGTGTGTGTGTGTGTGTGTGTGTGTGTGTGCGCGCGTGAGAGAGATATGTGGGAGTTCAAAATACAACATCAATCAGCCCTATCTGTCATCATATATTCATATTGATAGTTAGCATTATTGAACAAATGGGACCCAATGCCTCCCTGCATGGCACTCAGCCCGGGGTTCAAATCAACTAATCAAATGATTCCCGAGCGCGGCACGGCTGCGGCTCACCGCTCCAAGAGATGGGTCAAATGCGAGAATACATTTCACTGTGGTAAACGTGTGTGACAAATCGTACAACTTTGACGTTGACTTTGATGTCCGCATAAGCTTCATTATTTGTAAGATTGTGGATGTGCATGGACAATTGTGTGTGTATATCCACAAATGTTGGGAGCTTGTACTAAAAAGCATTTCTCTTTTACACCTGTAAACTTGTGATGCAACAATAAACTTGAAGTCCATAATCCATACACACCTGTGTTTATAGATCTTGCCCGCATGTGCACACTTAACAGCAGGACTAAGAAGGACATGCAAAAGTCATGGTTAGCCTCGAGATGAAATTACAAAATAGATGTTCAGATCGTTCTTCGTATTTGGGTTGGCCAGTCTTAGTTTATTAATAATATTATCTGTTATCTGGTGCCTGCAAGCTGCACAATTCTTTCCCAGCTTACAGTGTATGACCATTGTGAATTTAACATGTACATCACCCTGTGTAACATGGACGATTATCCACCTTGTCAGACCGTATTGAGTTGAATTGAGTCTACCTGTCACACTGTGCTGTGAAACTACAACCTATATCAGCTGATGTACTGTAAGCTGGGGCAAAGCTTTACGCTGAGAAAAAAGAAAAGAGGCAACTTTGTCTATAGTCTTGTTGTCACATGGGTTGGCAGTTCTCCAAAGGGAGCAGATATGTCCTTCCATTTTTCACAGAACTGTCTGCACCGGCTAGATCATTAATTCATCTCCCCTGTGTCTACTTAAACCCTATACCTTGTTGATGGGGTCCCCCAAGGGTCTATCCTTAAACCCTATACCTTGTTGATGGGGTCCCCCAAGGGTCTATCCTTAGCCGCTCAATACTTTCCCTCTACGCCAAATCTCTTCTCTTCGTCGATCTACAAGCTATTGGCTTTGAATGTTCGCCTAATGTTCACCCATGACATTCCCAGAATAGGGACACAAGGGTTAATTTGATTTACACATGTTAGAATTGCTGCAATAATTATTCCAGTTAAGTAACAGTTTCTGTGAACTACAATATATTTTATGTGTTGGTGGCTCATGTTCACTATCATTTGCAGCACGTTTGAGCGTGCGTGCGTGCGTGCGTGCGTGCGTGCGTGCGTGCGTGCGTGCGTGCGTGCGTGCGTGCGTGCGTGCGCCCCCGGCCATGATGCATTAGCAAGCAGTTTGCCTCATTGGCAACTGATCACTTAACCAATTATTCAGAAGGTTGGGTTTTATGGTGGGTTGTTTTGAGGAAACTCTTCCACTGTGGTGGGCATTAAATGGGATTCAAGCTCACGCTTAGTGAACATAATCGTGTTTAATCCCGATTTGATTGCCTGCCTAGCTGGTTGTCTGAACCATAGCCAGGGAGAGACGTACAGCCTATAAAAGTACCGTACAACACTAATACAACTTTCAAACGCTTGTTACTTAAGTTTTATGGCCCATTAATTGAATCACCTTGTTCAAATACTACCACGCAAGAAACCGGATTACTTCAGACCTAAACAACAGGTGAAAAATAGAACCACAATGAGAATGGTGGGAATAAAACAAATCATACAGGCTAATACTAGTAACTGTGTCTATCTAATTACATGCAACAAATGCAACCTACAATATGTGGGTGAAACTAGGAACACAATAGCAGATAGACTAAACCAACATAGATATAATATAAATAATGCAAAAGAAACAACTTTATTAATTGTACAACACTTTATGACCCATGGTATTAGTGCCTTGGAAGTTTGTGGATTAGAATCTAATCAAACCTGGACAGAGGGGGAAAGGAGATATGCAGAGAAGCAGTGGATTTTTAAATTAAACACCACATTTCCCCAAGGCTTAAACAATTCCAATCCAGTACAGGAAACAGGGTATTAAACAAACCCTAAATGCTAAACTTCTAAATTGCTCTTAATTAGAGCAGAGCCAGGACAATAGCAGAAACACAAAGCCATTCAGATTCAAAATCAGACCATCTTGGTCTGAGGTTGACACTAATGGTCTTGATGGGTGGATTTAATCCCCTCAAAGGTAATCACACTTTAATCATTGATCTCAGAGGTAACTAGATTAAAAGACTAAAACTAAATATAAGATTGAGAAACTTTTAGTACTTCTAGTAAGACTAAAACTTAATTGCCCAGACTCTTCTTCAACAAAGATGGCGAAAGCAAACATTCTTTGTTCATTACTCATACAATAGTATGGTACAAAACACTGAAGTCCTTAAACCAGAAACCTAAACTTAAGAAATCAAATTCATGTTAACGTCACCCATGAGAGAAATTATTAGGGAACATTCATGTTCTCTTTTCAGCAAAGAATGCCAGGCATCCAGGCGTCTGAAAGAAAAATATGAATGTTAACCCATTAAAACTTGCATCCCTATTCATCCCTATTCATCCCTGTTCGGTCATTACAGGTAAAAATAATGTTGTAGTATACCATTGTCCTGCAGTGAAAATATCAGATAGATCAGCTATTTCTCGACAAAATCTTTTAAAACATTTTATAGTACTGTACATGTCGTGTGGTCAAAATGACTTTGTTCTGCTGTTCAATTGTACAAGTATTACTGGAGACAGCAAAGTGTCCTGGGGGAGTGATGAGTGAAAGACTCCTCTTTCAGATGCTGTTTGTGCTGACTGAGCATTAGCTCAGCACAAAGAGCATCTGAAAGATATTAATGTTCACTGTGTTCACCAAGTCATTGCGACTGTAGGTTGCAGCTTTGCGACTGTAGGTCGCAGTTTACTATGAAAACCTGCATAACCTGTCAGTCAGTCCAGTCTGTCCGTCCGTCACGCCTCGTGACACGCTCCATATATGGCCAATACAGAAGTCATTCCATATGTTGATCTGACCTCATCAAACCCTGTACACTCAATACACTGCCCCCACTATACCACCCTTAGAACTGTTCTGACATTCCATATGTTGATCTGACCTCATCAAACTCTGTATACACTTAAGACACGCTCCATGTATGGCCAGTACAGAATTCATTCCATATGTTGATCTGACCCCCCATGCCAAAGCGCCAGCCCTCGGCCAGCAATCTGCCTTCACCCAGGCGGATGCGCGCACGCAACCTCACCCTTTTAGGGCAAGGTCGCTTCTCGCCCTTTAGGGCAAGGTCGCTTCTCGCCCTCAGGGTGTCTTACTGGTTATATTCACTATGCCGTGATGCAAGAGAAGAACTATTATTATTAGGCAAATTATGTTCGGGCTGGCAGCCACAAATAAGATTTTTGGCCTACAGGTATCCAGATTGTAATCGGATTGGTTGTGATCAAGTCTGAACAGCAGATTGCGAATCACATTTGAACCGCATTACTAGATCATTTGAAATGAGCTAGTACAAGATTGCTGTCGGGGAGAAACCTCATATCTCCATATTTTAAACTTTGTGTTTTTTCACAAATTTGATCATAGTACAGCATCACACAAAAGTATACAAATTTGCAGAACTACAAGCTTGTAACAGTTTTGGAGATATGATGTTGTCACAACCCGGCCCGTAGGGCCATGACAAATTGACACTGAAGGCACTGGCGTACTTGAGGCTCTGCGTGCACACGTACACACACACACACACACACACACACACACACACACACACACACACACACACACACACACACACACACACACACACACACACACACACACACTATATATTGCCTATTGCATGATGACACTCCATTCATACAACTACATCAGAACACATCATTCAACTTATAAAGGGCTGAAACTGAAAACCGCCATGGAAACCCCTTTTAATCATCTGCATCCCAACTCAGTTCAACCAAGCCAATGAATCAAGTAGAAAGTGCACAGTGTTATCCCAGTGCTGGACGTTGCTCATGGCCAATTAACTGAGGCATGGAGATGGAATGATGAACTCATTAGATGGCTGAGTGTGTATTTGATGACCTCTCTAACTGAGCGTCCACTACAGGCCATCTATGGCTGTTAAGAGAATTTACTTGAACTGTCTTATTGTCTAAATACAGAAAACGAACTGACCGCCGGGCCAATTTGAAGACCCATAACTGCATGGCCAATACATTTTCCTCACCATAGCTCTGCTGTCATTCATTCTAATTAGGACAAGGAAAGTCAAGTCAAGGATGTTTTGAGACAAAATAGAGATTGTGTGTGCGTGCGTGCGTGCATGCGTGCGTGCGTGCGTGCGTGCGTGCGTACGTGCGTGCTCATGTACAGTAGGTGCAGGGCAACATGTATCTGTCTCCGTGTGCATAATTTGTGCCTCTTTGTTAATTGGCAGCAAGTAAACAAACATGGCAAAAATCCTCCATCAGCATCTGCACTACAATGTGAAACTTCAGCACTTCAGTCAGTGGTCCTTTCACTTTCATTCCCACTGTTTCACCCCCCCCCCCCCCCCCTCCCGCCAACAATACTAATCCAGCTGTCAAGTTAGACTGCATGTTTACTGCACTCACACCGCATTGCTGCATTCTCCCAAGGCATTGTTTAGAAAACGCCTGCAGTATAAATGCATAGAGTGGTTGGCTTTACCTCCGTACAGCAAAATAAAATATTAACTGAGTCCTATATCATTCAACTTGTCATACGGCAGATGTGAAAATAGCAGAACTACATACAAGCTCACATTGCGATGTGATGCGAGACATGCTACACACTGTGAGTTTGTGGCCCTGCAATGGAACAAATTCAACATAAAAAAAACTAGGTGAAAATGTATTTTTGAAAATATTATTTCACCTATGATGACATGCCTAAAATTGGGACGCCAAGATGAAACAGCTCTAATGTGTATTGTGTACAATGGTGACGGGTGGTTTGATACTTCACTTATCAGATGGTTTGATACTTCACTTATCAGATGCAGAAAGTAGCTCCTGCTATAACTCTTACTGTACTCATGCAGGGTTAATGCGTCAAATCCAGTTCATATTCTTTGTCATATTCCGTCACCTCCTCTTACTTTCCACTTTAAAGACCATGAATAAAAGCTCACAGTACACCCTGTGCCACTCTCCTCCTGTACTGTTCTCCAGCTCTCCTCTTTTACCATCCTCTCCTCTCCCGTTGACATGGCAACGCAGACACCTGATGGGATGACTCAGCCAATAATACTGTACATTGGTGGCCCATGCCTTGACTCCAGTACTACACTTTGTACACGTCAACTTCATTAAGCACCCACCCAGTCTTCTGTAAGGTCCACACTGACTCCACAGTTTATACCGCTTCCATGAGTGTAAAATATGTCAGCTAATAGTTAAACTAGCAGCATGCTTAAAGCAGGGTGTGTGCTTGCGTGCGTGCGTGCGTGCGTGCGTGCGTGCGTGAACAGTCATGTAGTTACAGTATGTCCTCATGGACACAAGCAAATGCTCACTGTGTGAAAACACACATGGCTGCCACTGCTGTCTGTTCCATCCCATTGCACTCATAACATTTTACAGTTCTTGTAGGCCACTAGCTCAGCAATGCTGGAATTCAGAATCCATAGTAGTGATCTTTGATGATACAGTCTTCTCCCACATGACATTACAGTTGTAGCAATAATTCATATTTTCCCGCCATCTCGTATTCATGAAGGGAAGCGGGCTGATGTTACATTTTGGAAATTCAATATAGAGGAATGGAATATGGTCTGTGGGACTACGTATGTTCCGAATCTGTACACACAGTATCGGTGTGTGTTAAACCAATGAATGAAGGGTTATGGGGACCAACAAGCGTGATCATGTTGTGGGTTCAATTCTCGTTCACGAGATCACACCAATTCATCTAAAGGGAAGACTTATAGTACAAATCCTTCTATGCAGTCATTCATATACTTCATCCTTTATTTTTATCCACAGCATAGAATTCAGATGGGAGGCCTATTCGGGTTTGGTCAAGAGGTGCACGCACATCCACAAATTGCAAAGGGTGCAGGATCCCAAAAAATACTGAGAGAGGAGATCCGCACACCGTTTTAAAAGCTGCCAAAATAATTTATTGCACTGTTGTCAATAAATTATTTTGGGAGCTTTTAAAACGGTGTTCAGATCTCCTCTCTCCTTTCTAATCTGGACACACGTTATTTTACACTATTTATACACTGTGTGACCCATAATGTTCATTTTACTCAGTGAGAGTATTAAAAACATATCTTTGAAAAACATAGAAAAGGTCCCTGCCAAAATGTTGCTCTTTATTAGGTCGACGTTTCATCAGGACAGACCTTCATCAGGACAGACATTTTGGCAAGTGTCTGACAGAGTGCGGGACCTTTTCTTTGTTTTTCAAAGATACCTTTTTAATATATGCTCTATTGCCCTACGCACCTGTCACCAGCCTTTATGCATCAGCCTCATCACCAACTCAGTGAGAGTAGAAAGGAAACAAATGTACCATTCGGTTGCTTAAGGATTTTACAATGCACACTCAATTATGCATCTCACTTAAAGGGGCATACCACTCATTTTCAACATTTTACTATGTCATTAATATACCTTTGAGCTGTGGAAATAATTTAAAAAAAAGTCCCCCCATTCTGTGTTTCCTAGAACTGGAGGTCTGAAAAAAATCATTAACATGGTGAATCACATCTTGATGATGTCATCAAGATGTGATTCACCATGTTAATGATTTTTTTGAATGAGTGGTATGCCCCTTTAACAACTAAGAAACGAGAGTGTCTGATGATGAAAAAGGAAATTAAAATCTCAAAGTGTATGTTTTTATCTATATGTTCCCAGTCCACAGACACATCAGTATGACAGATCTAAACGCAATGGCGATGATTAATATCTATTTTAATTATATTTCTATCTGTGGTTCAATGCCATCGCCTCCACTGCACTGAATGAGATTGTAGCATATTCTCATTTATTTTTCAACTAATATTTTTTGGGGGTTCTCTATATGATTGAGGTTCTCAACCTTTTAAAATGTTGCCTACGTTTCTGCGCCCTAATTCATTATTTTGTGTTTCCGGCGAGCCGCCCCGCGTCCGAAACAGTTTAGAAATGACAGAGTTACCGTGTGGGGGTCCCTCTACTGTACACTGTACTGTACTGTACTGTACTGTACTGTACTGTACTGTACTGTACTGTACTGTACTGTACTGTACTGTACTGTACTGTACTGTACTGTACTGGCACACCTGGTTGCGCACAGGTGGTGAAAAACAACCATGCTGTTTTCGTGCTCAGACGCAAATGGACAAGACCGCAGTTATCAGTTAGGATCAGTAGGATTGTTTCGAGCTAGTATGGGCATGCTCTGCCGACCCAACGGCTCAGTCGGTAGTTCTCCGTGATTATTTCGCTTGATAATCACTGATGTCCTGACGGAGGCGCGCCGTGGCCTTCGCAACGCTCGGCACGGTGACTCGCTCGGCGAGTGCCTCACGTGGCTCAAGGCCACCAGACCCGACTCAGCGCCGTCCGAGTTACGTCCCGATAGGTAGAGAATAGTATATATTAGTAGCCCCTAGTTTCCATGCACCGACAATAGTTGGAAATGACACGTCCACCAGGGAGAAACCTTGACCAGGCTACTATGGTGAGTAGGCCAGTATGGCCATACTGGGCCCATAAGATGCATGATAAACAGACATACTGGGCCCATAAGATCGTATCGAATCCGCTACAGCCACCCACCCACACACATAGCTCCGTAAGGGAGTGGTTGCACCACTCAAAAACGGATCAATCAAGGCAATAATTTGGCAAGATGCCTTCTCATCTTTTATTTCTCAAATTATTATTGCGTATATTTCTTGTTATGTACTGACTATGAGAGTTGCACACTCACATGTTGTGGCACCTGCAGTGACAATAAAGGAATCAATTGTTATCTTCTAACTCTCCTCCTCAAAGTGTTTATCGCACGGCTCCATCTGCTCATCTTCACTCTCTCTCCCTCCTGCCTCCTCATAATCCTTCCTAACGTCGACATTCTGTCCCAAAAACCTGGATGGTTCTATATAATCCCTGCTGACTGCCAGAGGTGATGCTTTGAGCACTGAATATGCCACTTCACGCATGGCAATATTCTGTGCTTAAAGCACTCTCTCTTGTGGTCAGCTTTTTAAAGTTTAAAAGTTTCTGCCTTCAATCAGTCCATCCCCATTCATCATTACTATCAAAGTTATATTGTAAAAACCTGAGAGTTCATTCAAAGGGGAACCTCGCCCATTTTTAACCTTATCTTCATGAAATTGCTATTCACCAATGCTCATTATAGTATGATAGTACCATTTTTGTCTACTCACTTGGTGTCTCAGAGAAGGCCTGTGGACAGTTCAGAAACCCGCCAACCAGTGACATGATCAGTAGGCAAGTTTGGCCATTTCAAACAAGATTTCAATGTTTTTGTTTAAGGCAGTGGCTTCTATTATAGCATGCTAACTTTCAAGAGATAGAAAGCCTGCAGTTTCTATTTGGATTCCCCAGTGATGATGAAAGTCTGGTATAGGCGGGTTTCTGGACTGTCCACAGGCCTCCTCTGAGACACAAAGTCAGTAGACAAAAATGGTACCATATTTTATAATGAGCATTGGTGAGGACCAATGGGTGAAGTACTCTGAGTGTAAATTGGACCTGAATCACTCAGGGCTTATTACTTACTTCACATAGGCATTCCAGTACATAACGCTGAGGAAGGCCATACAGGCCGAAACGCGTCCGTTTTCAGTCTCCGAGGTAAATAAAATCATGTAAAAGGACATACAATGAGTGCTGGCATTTTCTTCATCTCTACTTCCATCCCTGATGGACACACATAAGAGACCACAAAGCCTGCTGATGATGCATCTTGGGAAATGCAGTTCTCCCACCTCACAGCAATTAAATTAAAGTAATATCGTTGTGCTTCAATCATCCTGCAGCTGGCATCTGTGTGGTAAACCTCAGTGGAGTGAATGGAATGGAATAATGAGACCTTCTTGGACCAGTGATGATGATGTCATTATAGCCCTAGATTTAAGAATGAGCAATTTTATAACAGTTGGCAAACTGCCTCTCCTGTTTCCCTTTGCGTACACCCAGGGTGTGGGGAAAATAATATTAAATTGCGAGATGCAATATTTATATACAAAATAAATATATCTGCAAAATTGAACTGAAAAATATATTTGAAGTTTTCATTTTTATGATTTATAATTGTATAAAAAAATATGGCACTAGACCAGGGGTTTTCAACTGATTGTGAACCAGGGACTGACTTAGAATCAACCTGGGGACCACTATTGTGTTGGGTGGGGATATAAGATTAGTGCTTTTGTAAGTTAACACTTGCTATGCATGCATAGGTGATCCTTATAGTACATGCAGATGGATATGTCCCTTGCCGGGATGAGACTCATCCTTCTGTTGTCACAATCTGGAGATTAACATTCCACACACATACAGTACAGTACAGTACAGTACAGTACAGTACGTACACACACACATGCAGTACGTATCAGTTTCCTCAATTATGTACACTGAAACAGGAGGACAGGAATGAGCCTGATTTATACTTTGTTGTACTCCATGCTGAAAGTAGAAGGTTCCCCAAGCTGTAGTACAGGCTGATCCACCACCAGATCTACAAGCCCAACACCACGTTGCATCAAGCTGTAGTACAGGCTGATCCACCACCAGATCTACAAGCCCAACACCACGTTGCATCAAGCTGTAGTACAGGCTGATCCACCACCAGATCTACAAGCCCAACACCACGTCGCATCTTGAAGCGACACTCATAAGCTGTTGTTCTTCAATGCTGTCCCTGACTGTAGTCTTCAGTGGTTCTCAAAACTTTTTAATTTCAAGGACACCCATAATTCTTTCAGAGTTACAAACCTGCAAGGGTCCACCGTCCAATAACCTTTTTAAACAAAGCTGATATATGTGAGGCTTTTAACAACCATTATATATCATCTAGCCATCTTTTTGACCCTCAGGTCATGTTTGTGACTCGGTTTCAACCCATAACGAAGTATTTTTATGCACTCACACAGCTTTGCCCTAAGAAGTCCACGGGTGAGGAAGATATTGATCTGTATCTCTCCTGCATCTTAGTGCACATTTAATTGGCTCCCTGCTCACTCACACACACATTTAATCTAACATTTACCTCTCTGGCAAAATTCCCGCTGTATGGAAGACTGCATAAGTGCTGCTTATTGAATCCTTAACCAGCTCTCAGTCATGTGCCTTCCTGGATGGATGCAAAGACATACAGTATCCTACCTCAACAATCAGGGTCCAGACCAGTCCACATACTATAACAGCAACAGCACTTGTTGTTAACAAAGGCATTTGATACTGTTGTCCAACATAATGTTATTACGAAACGTATCCTCCGTTGGCTTGGATGACCTCTGTCAGATCTCAGCACCTGAAAGTGTCGAAATCTAACCTAAATGGACCCTTAACATCTGGTTAGATATGTATTCTCTGTGACAGTTTTCGCTTTGTGAAGAGGGGAAATGTTCCTTTGTCACTGTGATGTCAAGTAGAAATTAATGGACACATACATTCACACGTCGAGGCTAGGGCAAGTGCTACGGCAAGTGCTATGGGCTAAGATGGAGTCTGAAGAGGTATACGTGGGTCTTCAGACTGAGTCTGCAGTTCTGATTGCAATGGGAAGTGCATTCCATAGTTTTGGGGACCAGAAGGGAGAAGAGTTTTGGATGTGGGGAATGTTGTCCCAGCATTTTTAGTGAGGTGTTGTAGTCCTTTGAGCACACTCTCAAAGGACCACAATGGAAATACACAGTATTTTATACTTTAGGCAGATATTTACAAATATTTGTATGCATTTTTGTCAATAAAGATGTCAAATCAATGAATCAATTTTAAATAAACCAAGAGGAACAACATTGATTCATGTTCCATTTCACTGATTTCTCTGGGTCACTAACATGAATGTTTCCCTCTCACTTTCTTCTTGCAGGTACGTGGGTGACATTTGGGGGACAGATTACAGATGAGGTATGAAGTAATTTTGTTGTCTTTCATGTCCTCTGCATGCCTGCATTGAATCACACTCACATACTACAACAACAACAACAACAACACTAGTTCAGGAAACTCTCGTGATCAGGGGTTCTCAAATCCTTTCAGCTCGAGACACAAAAGAGATTTTAGTGTCTTCCAGGGACACAAACTTACAAAAAAAGTTTTTAATTCTTACACCTATATGTTGCACTGCCTATATG
The DNA here is from genome assembly GCF_951216825.1 of Electrona antarctica. NCBI lineage: Eukaryota > Metazoa > Chordata > Actinopteri > Myctophiformes > Myctophidae > Electrona > Electrona antarctica. Next base: position 22,679,704 of record NC_136792.1, read on the forward strand.
TTGCACTGACTTACTGTATATGTCCCTATATGGTAAATGGTAAATGGTGCATTTATACACCGATTGCAGTGGAAGCCATGCAAGGTACCAACCAGCACATCGGGAGCAATTTGGGGTTCAGTGTCTTGCCCAAGGACACTTCGACATGTAGACAGGAGGAGCCGGGATATATGGAGATCTCTGTATCTGTCATCAGTTTATGACCATATATGGGCATGTGACATGGCTATGTCTGAGACATAGGTCCACCCGCCTGCACACCCTCCATTAGCCAATTTTAATATAGGATACAATGATCAATCAACAATGGAACTAAAGGTCCCCTGCACACTGAGCGCGGTTTTCTGATTTTTAGCGGCGTTTCTCCATCGGTTTTCCGAAAAACACGTCCAGTGTGCAACCACCTTAACACAGTATTCATATTTATTTTAGAAAGGTTTTAAAGAAAGAAATACCATGTAATGTTTGTTTTACATATATAGAGGGTATGCGCATGCATAAAGTGAATGGCAAATCGAGTGGCAAAGTGAGTGGCAAAGTGAGTTTAACGTCGTTTAACGTAATTTAATGCAATCATATTTGACTTTTCTGTTTGGATGTATAGACTGTCAAGGCCAGAAAGTAGTTTTTTTGCCACTCAGTAGGCGTTCCCGCATAACTTCCTGGTTTGATGATGATGATGTCACGCGCGTACCCTCTATACCGTGCTCGCCGCTGGGCCCTGCAGGTTAAATTCATGAATTAATTTGTGACATAGGACGTGACGTAGAGGTACCACAATATCATAGGAGCCAACCAATCATATCAACGCTCAAGGGTACTACCTGGAAGACTTCGTCAGTCCTCCGGGTCTTTCAAAACCCCACTGAGCAACTTCCATTGAAATGAATAGCGGGGTGTGTGGCTGTCGCTCCTCATCCGCGTTTTAGCTATATTATAACTCTATGGCAATACCCTTGCAGCCCACTAGGCCACTAGTGGCCCCCGGCTAGGTTGAGGCTGACCACTGGGCTGTTGTGATGTGCATGGTACAGACAGGGGTCATCGTGCTGCTGGGTCAGGCCGCTGTCTGTGCCTCTTTCCTCTCATCCATTTCACTGAGATGTAATGTGCTCTGATGTGACTGCTGGACACAATCACACAAACACACTCGTCTCTGTCGGGTGGAAACCTTGGATTTTCCAAAAACGTTTTAATTATTTATTTTTTGAGAGGTGCAGCCGCTTCAATGCACAGCTTTGTGTGTATGTATGTATGTCTGTCTGTCTGTCGGTCCGTGGAGCACGGAATGTGCCCAGCTGATTGGCATCAGGGAACGACAGCTGGGTCCGCCCTGAGGCAGGACTCCAGAGAAGAAGGGAAGATATAACCTTATTGTCAGCTCTGTAGCAGTGGCCGGCAAACTGTGCTCTTCTGGATCGGACCAGTGAAGAAACACAACGCTCACAATGCGTCGCATTGTGAGCTTGTAGATCTGCTATTTTTAAATTGACATGGGACAGTTCTGCACAATGAGTTATTTTACTTTTTGTACTTTAAGTGCATTTTGATGCCAATACTTTTGCACTTTTACTCATGTTTTACTCATGTACATTTTCAACTTCGAACTATTACTTGTAACGGACAATTTCTATATTACAGTATTGATATTTTAAAAAAGTACAACATTTGAGTATACACCACTGCCATTTTAACATGGTTAAATGAACACGGCTCTACAGTAAAAGTCAATGTCATTATTATCACAGGGAGCCTCAGGCGTGCTGGAGTGTGTTAGTGTCTTTCAGACTGAGACCACACCTCTGGCATGTACTGTACTGTACTGTACAGTGTAGTGTGTACACAGTCACAAACACATGAGTGGACAGTGCTGCGGTCATCGCTGTGGGCTCATCTTACCAACACACAGCCCTGACTCACAGTCACATACATGCACAAACAATCACACACATACTGTACTGTACTGTACATGCATGCAGTATATTCAGAGAGAGAGAGAGAGATACCTCACAGGCAGGGAGAAAGATGCATACACAAGTACATGTATACGCACGCACGCACGCACGCACGCACGCACGCACGCACGCACGCACGCACGTACTAGTGTGTGTACTAGTGTGTGTACACTAGTACATGCATGTGTGCATGCACTCATCTACTTTGTTCGTGTATGCACTGTTTTTGACTGTCTGCATGATTTTTCTGTGTGTGTGTCAAGTCAAGTCAAGTCAAATGTAATGTGTCAAGTTAAATGTATTTTTTATGGACATTTTAAAACAACTGTCGTTAACCAAAGTGCTGTGCAGAGCAGGATGTAGCTAAATCACAAAGCCATCAACTTTAACAATAGGACATACAACTCAACTCAACAATAGGCAATCAGTACATGTGTGTGTGACTGGGTTATGGGAGTGTGTGCATGTCTCTCCATCTGTCCATCTTTAAGGTGTGGGAGACACTAAGGTCAAATGGAATTCTATTTAATAGACAGACAGTGTGCTCCCTGTTGGTAAATGTGCTAGATATGATTTGCAAGCACTGCCTTGAACTTCCAAATCATTGTCTTGAGTTCTGAATGCACGTCGGCCTGTGCACATCATCCATGATGGATGAGTACAGCATCATGAGTCATCATCACCACCTCTGTTGACCTTGTGATTTCAGCCTCTGTGTGGAGGAGATAGCCAAGGAATCATATCAGCCCTACTTGAACTTCTGTCTCCTACCTTAGCGGTCTCATTTTATCTGTCTGTCTCGCTCTTTTTGCTTTCGTCTTTCTTGCTCAAGTCTCCTTCCACCACTGTCTTATGTCTCAACTCATCTCATCTAATCACATCTCATTTCATCTCACCTCGAACACTGTCCATCGATCAAACTTACAGTATCTGTACATTCTCCCACACAATTTAGTCATCATGCCAATTCCCAATCCCCCCCCCCACTATTTGTCTAGTTCCTGTCACTGCTGATCCCTCCTCTGAGGCATGCTGACAGTGAGGAGTTTCTCTGGTAGGGTGTAAGTAAGGCACACTATCCTCCCTACTACTTCTGCTCCCTGCTGAACAGGCACGCCCACCAATCTGTAGGAGTCACTAGTGCTGAGAGACAAAGAACACCTTCCCCCTGCCAGTTCTCCACCCATGAACACCATCAACCGTGTCCGTTGGAGCGCCCGTCCAGGCCAGAGGAACCGTGGAGGAATTGAGCCCCAGTCTCCACGGTGGTGGGCTAGGCAGGGACTTTACCCTTTGCGCTGCTGCACAGACCTAAATCTCCCATCCTTGTCCACATTCCTCTCCCACTCTCTCATACTGGTGTCATCCTTCGGATCATCTGTTCTGTTGTTTAGAGAATGTCATGTAAATATGCATGAGCACACGTACGCACACGCGTGCACGCGTGCACGCACGCGCGCACGCACGCACGCATGCACGCACGCACGCACGCACGCACGCACGCACGCACGCACGCACGCACGCACGCACACACGCACACACGCACACGCACGCACGCACACACGCACACACACACACACACAACTAAACAAAGGGCAAAGTCATATGATTGAAACTCTTCTCCGCTCAATCTGCATATTTAACCCATTTAGGACTGAGGCAGAATGTTGCTGTAGATAGCAACAAGAAAAGGGTTCCCTGTCCTGAATACAGTTCATGCTGCAATGGATTGTACTGTATCTGTGCACTCTAAAAAGTACAGGCTGTGATCATCTAAAGTGGGTTTTGATGGAGTGGTGGCTCACAGCTGAGCTGCCGCAAAATGTCAGTGAGATGACACGTTGTATAGATACACTGTACAGTAGTGTTAAGTTAACTCTGTGGATGCACACACATGGAACCAAATGGACCCTTCACCCTCTGAGTCAAATGGACACTGAGGAGTTTGCAGTGTAGTGGAAAAGTGCAACTTCATCGGTCTGCAACGTGGCATCCTTGCTTCACTGATGACCGTTGCCTTCCAAGCCGAGTCTGCATTGGAAAATGTCAGGTCTTTAATCTCGCTGACACTAAAGGAAAATGAAGTTCTGCAAATGGTGCCTCTGTTAACACTCTGTGGCCTTTCAGTGACATCTTTGTGTGACATAATTTTGGTCGGGTCTCTCTTGAAAAAGAAATGTTCGACCAAGCTGATGAAGTTGATGAAGAGTATCAGATACCCAAACTGAATTGTAACTTGTTCTCCGTGACCCACACCTTTCAATGATCCCACTTTGATCTCTCCACGTTACGTCCCTACAGATTGCCGAGCAGCTGATGACCATCGCCTATGAGAATGGAGTCAATTTGTTTGACACAGCTGAGGTCTACGCAGGTGGCAAGTGAGTCATCATTTATATCAAGTCTGTATATTCATACAGTGCCCTGTTCATTCACCGTTTATTAAAGGGATATTTCACTTTCACTTTTGTTTGGAGTCATTCTAACATCTGTTGTGGCTTTTGTGAGCACCCCTTATTGACACGCCCCCTTCCTTTACAAACCCATTGTAACTTCAAACTCCATTTTAACCATGATAGATTCATCAAAATCACCTGTCGGCCTTCTGGTGACACATACTGCCCTCCTAGGCTATAATATGTAAGGGGACCATGTTTTTTCAATGCATTTTTGAGGGGTGCTAGCAGATTTAATAACTTGTTTGGAAGATGAATGAATGAATAAATAAATAAATAAATGAACATAATGAAAAAAAGTATAGTGAGCCTGAGTAGATTAATTAAAATGACCCCAAACAAGTTTGAAAGTGAAATATCCCTTTAAACTAGTAGCATACAGATTTGACACTGGGCCCTATCTTGGGCGTGCCTTACCCTTTATCCCTAAACTTATTTGCCATATCTTACTATCATGAAAAACATTTTAAATTTACTCGTCGACACGTTGTGAGCTTGTAGATCGGCTATTAGAAATTTTCTTTTATTGACACGCTAGCAGGTGGCAGCAAAGTGTAGCTAACCTTTGCCAGCCGATCCAGTGATTTTCCATCATGTTCACAGCCTGTTGACCATCCCCCCACACCATGTTCACAGCCTGTTGACCATCCCCCAGACCACCATCGTAACCATCGGCTATCATTAGCATTAGCTCACGCTGTTTACCTTTCGCCAGAAACGTTTACATGTCGGGAGCGATGCGAGACAAAATCACAAATTACATCTGAACTTTGGATGGATGGCGATTACCATGGACGGCGCTCGTATTTCCAGAGTTATGAGGCGTTGGAAATCCTACTTTGAACAGTCTATATGGGCCATGTGCAAAGATCCTGGAGGTGACGGAGGCGTTGCTTAGCTACCGGACCAATGTTAAAAGCTGTTTTTCGGCCTTCGCTTCGCTTCATATATGGTGTAAGGGGAGGGGGGGGGGGGGTACAAATATGTTCGTACCTAGCAGATACGGGGGGTACGAACATATTCGTACTTAGCAGAGAAAGAATTAAAATGTTTTTCAGACATTTTTTAAATGACAAATACGTTTAGGGATAAGACCACTGAGACAAACTCAAGGAGGGTCCTGCAGTTTAAACAAAATAGATTTTATTCTGAAAAATAAATAAATAAATGCTAAAATACAATGTTTGGAATATATTAGAATATATTAGAATAATGTTATTACTATATATTATTACTATATATTACTATAGCCCGCACAGAATACAAAACTCTGATGCTGGCATTCAAAGCAACCAAAGGTATGGCTCCCCCATATCTTGCAAGTATGATTGAACCCTACAAACCCTCCCGCGCACTCAGATCAGCCAACGCAGGGAAGCTGGAAGTACCCTCACTAAAAACGCTTAATGTAAATCGCTCTGGATTAAGAGCGTCTGCTAAATGCCTAAATTGTAAATAGACAGATCTGACAGGTTGATTTAGCTGTGAGTAACCACAGCAGGGACATAACCTCAGATAACCCCGGTAGAGAAACTCCACTGACAAACTCAAGGCAAAACAGGAAAGAGCGATTACCTCTGTGGTCACTGTGGTGAGAGTCTTTGTGATATGAAAAGACAGTCTATCACTCTTCTGAAAGCAGTCTCCACAGATTCTGCTGTCTGAGGAGAACACAAATTGCCTCAGTTGATGTCTTGTCTTTTTTTCAAGGCTTGTTTGGTGATTTTAATTGAAAGAGAAATGTTGAAGTGACTTCACCTCGTGTCTGTTGCCTTGCAGAGCCGAGATCATCCTAGGAAACATCATCAAGAAGAAATGCTGGAGGTAATGTTTACACTCATCCTCCTGCCTGTGCGTGCGTGCGTGCGTGCGTGCGTGCGTGCGTGTTAGACAGGGAGGGTGTTAGACAGGGAGGGTGTTAGACAGGGAGACGGCAGGAGCTCTGTTTGATCGTCATGTAAAACAGGACATCACTACGGTGACACTGACAGGATCTTTGATGCCTTGACAGCATTTAGTTTTTCCTTCCTAAAATGAATCTGGCTCCAGATTAGACACTAATGTATGCAGTCAGTCACACACACGCACACGCGCGCGCCTGCGTACACACGCACGCACGCACACACGCACACACACACACACCTCACAGTGTGGTGCCAAATATGAGATCTGTCCAGTGCGCACGCACGCACTGGTTGGCAGAGGAAGAGTATCGCCCAGGGTTACAGCTTAGGCAATTGGCACCAGGTGAAAAATGGCTTACGTCTGCTAAACATTTATGGGGAAAAAAAGTGCAAAAAGTTACATGGTGAAATAAAGTGACACAAATGTGCATGTTTTGGTTGGTCATCAACACATTACTGTAGTAGTGCGTCATACGTTTGTGATTTGAATTATTTACAGTATGCGTCCATATTCTTACGCGTATGGACCGTTCCCACAGTGCACTGGCGCTCATGTAATGTAGAGTATTTACTGTATACTTTTTTTTTGCAGAGACTAAGGGCTTCATCTTGTGCCACCCTTATCCCTAAACTAATTTGCAATTTTTTACTATTTTAAAAATCATTTTAAAATAGTTCAACTAGCCATCTACATTGAGACATTGTGAGCTTGTAGATCGGCTATTTTAACTATTTTAAAAGGTTTTTTTTAAATAGTAAAAAATGGCAAATTAGTTTAGGGATAAGGGATAAGGGTTGCGCAAGATATATCCCCAGGTCTTGATTTTTTGTGGTTTGTTGGTTTGTTTCTCATTGAGGAAGTACATTTCTCTAGACATGGCTTTAATCAGAAGACCATTGTTTGATACACAAGTTCTGATTTCATTCGAAAATACGACCTTATAAAATGCTAATTTGTAATCATGGTAAACTGGCAGACTGGCAAGAGTAGTGATGTTGCCTTTGATGTTTTTGTTCAAACTCGCACATTTTAAATGTCAACAAAATTTCCCTGAATATGGGGAATATTATATAATGCACAGCTAGCTACCACTCAAGTCAATACTAAATTGAAAGAACATTGATTTATCTTATATCCATTTCTTAAATGCAAAGAGCCGAGTTAAAATATGCCATAATAGCAGCATTATATTAATTTTACATGTAAATGAGTTTCTCTTTGTATGTCGTTTGCTAATCTACCATAAATATGTCTCAAAGTATAGTATAGAATGAGCAGCTAGATTGCATTCTGTTCATCAGCCTATTTATTCCTTTCTGTCTTTCTGTCTGTTATTTTTCCTCAGACGCTCCAGTTTGGTCATTACAACTAAGCTTTATTGGGGAGGAAAGTAAGTAACTGATTTTTAATAGTGTCGACACAGTGACGGTCCAGGCTCAATATTTATTGTATATATTGTGAACGCAGAGAAAAGAGGAGCTGGCCTAAATTGTACAATAGGTTGTTCCAACCAAGCAATCTGATTGTTCGAAATAGGCTCTCCAGCCGTGCTCAAATGAGCACACAGCACATCACCCAGCCGTTCTCAAATGAAGGAGAGCATGGCCTGATCACAATATAAATTGTGTTTCTCTGTGTGTGATATTGATTCGGTTTGGGAAGTCATGAGGTCAGATTTAACTCATTAGCTCAAGTTGGCAGACACATCTCAATGGGTCTGGACTGGCTGAGTAAACATGTGGGACTAGTTATTGTATCAGTCAGATCCCATGGATCTCCAGGGAAACTGGCATAACACTCGCAAAAAGGTTTGAGCGTTCTACATTTTGATATGTTTTATTTTGATAGCAACTATTGTATAATCGCAATATATTTTCTTTGCTTGTGGAACTTGCCGCTGTAATATTGCTTAATAGTACACACACAAACACACAACATGCACACTACAGATTTATTGTGTGTTCAGAAAAGGTTTGTTTTAATCCAAACAGAGCCGAGACAGAGAGGGGACTTTCTAGGAAGCACATTATTGAAGGTAAGACTTTATTGCACACACACACACACACACACACACACACACACACACACACACACACACACACACACACACACACACACACACACACACACACACACACACACACACAAGACTTTAAAACTTTAGTTTTATAGATCCCCCAGGCCCAGCATCAGGAACAGAATTCTTAGTGCCTTTTTTCCATTTAGACTGTATAATAGAAAAGTCTCCAGACAGAATCGATTCAGGGGCATTGTGATTGTGCTCTGCATATTATCTGGTCTGCTACCACCACCAGAATTAATTTTCAATCACAGCCACTTATATAGAGTCCCTTGTTGTGGGGCTGAATGAGAAGAATAATTCACTCACACGGTCAGTAGTTAGGAGGCCTGTTCCCGGTGGAGCTCAAGGGGTAGAGGATGGAACTAATACCTCAACAGTCAGGGGTTCCATTTCCCTGTGAGTCTCAGTGGGTACAGCATGGTGTGAACTCAGCCAATCTGGGACCAATCTGGACACACCCACACAACTAGAGTTCAAGGACTTTATTTCAAGCAAAGTGCCAGGGAGCGCGTCCAAATCTGTGTGTGTGTGTGTGTGTGTGTGTGTGTGTGTGTGTGTGTGTGTGTGTGTGTGTGTGTGTGTGTGTGTGTGTGTGTGTGTGTGTGTGTGTGTGTGTGTGTGTGTGTGTGTGTGTGTGTGTGTGTGTGTGTGTGTGTGTGTGTGTGTGTGTGTGTGTGTGTGTGTGTGTGTGTGTGTGTGTCTCTCTCCAGGTTTGAAGGGCTCACTACAGCGGATGCAGTTGGAGTACGTAGATGTGGTCTTTGCCAACCGCCCAGACAGCAACACGCCCATGGAGGGTGAGTACGCCAATCAGCACACAGGCATATGAAAGATGACCAAAACTCACAGTTAAATGCTCAGTTTTTGAACCATCCAACCTCTCAATTTTATTTGGTTACATTTAGAGAGAGAGAGAGAGAGAGATCTAAGTCACAATTGCATTTAAATGAATACTGATGAGGATTTTACTCTGCAGTGTGATCCATGAAGCCAGACAAAGACCAACTGATTTTGTCATTAATAATGACATCACAGGTTGGCATAGAGGTAAAACATTTGCCCACCACGGCAGAGACCCCGGTTCGATTACCAGCAGGGATGCATCCGGCTTGGCCTGGTGCTCCTCCATGTGAACACAGTTGGCAGTGAAGTGTTTACCGGTTGGACAGCTGGCAAGGGGCTGTGTCCTTGTTGTTGCACTTAATCATACTGGTTGGTCAAGGTGTGTGCACAACGGGGGTGGTTTGTGGGGTGAAACCAAGGCCCCAGTGAGGCTCTCCAACATGGAAGCACTGGGCCCTAGTGGTAAGAGGAGGGACTGCAGGCGGACCCGTGGAAGTCCACATTTTGGTGCCCAAATAAAAAAAGGTGGAAGTAAACGGTTCTTCCGGGTGCTTCAAAACGCCACTGAGCAACTTCCACTGACATGAATAGCGGGAGACGCTATCGCGCCGGTTCAGTCTCTATCCTTCTTTATACTCTATGGGTGAAACTCCCCACTGGCAGGTGAAAGAAAGGAAGCGGTTGTATCGATGAGAATCGGAGGAGACATGCTTGTCTATAGTGGATGGTGTAGACTCAGGCACAGTGAAGGGTGATCACTGGCACACTGGCATAAGTGTGAAGGGTGACCAGATGTCCCCCTGTGCTTGGGACACTCCCTAATTTCCAAGATTTTTCAGGCGTCCCACAAATTGAGACCCTGTCCCACATTGTGACTGGCAGGCATCGGTGTTCAAATGCCCTATTGGCCTGAAAATAAGACTATGTTCTTTTCCAATGGAAATATCCTAAAAAAACTGGGTCGTATTATAATCGGGGACTAGACTATTTGACATTCAATGTTCCTTTTCCACAAATGAGTCTTGAAAAATGGGGGTCGTCTTATAATCAGAGTCGTCTTATATTCGGTATAGGCTATGGTAGTTGGCTTTCTGTTGTAAAGCTCTCTTATTGTCTCTTTTCCTGCAAGATGTGCATGCGAAATATCCCCTATATAGGCTACAGCACCAATTCGGCCATTCCACCCATGACCAAAATGATAATTTTAAAACTAAATGTGAGACCCCAGAGGGGTTTCGTAACAAAACGATCATACTTAAGTCATACATACTCAAATGAACAGTTTGGATCTGGTCACCCTAGTGTGAGAGAGAGGATTTGTCTTTTTGAGGGGCGTTAGCCCCTCCTATGTCCAGCTTTTGGTGTGTATGCACAATCTTTGTCCTATACACAAACATTAAAATGCTATTGACAATGAATAGACATTTTATTGTTTGTGGCTAAAGCATTTCCGGGGGTCCCCAGCCAAAAACAGGGGTGTGCTGAAATATCGATATGGCGATATATATCGATACGTCCTCCCGCGATAAATAATCGATATTGATTATTAAAATATCGATATCTTTTATTTATTTATTTTGAAATTTGAAATGTTGTTCATAATGAAGTGATGAACAACATGTTTAGAAAAGGAGGAAATGACAGCTAAAATAAAGCAAATCCCACTCAGATTCCACAGCAACCAGAAGTACTGAATTACTGGATGGTGATTTGTCCAAAGTCTCCAAACAGCTTTGTGGGAATACAAAATGCTGCATTTTTTCAGTTCCAAGTATTTTGTAGTTGCAGATATCGTGATATATCGTTGATGAAATTTCATACAATATATCGATATATCGCAAATATCGCAATATATCGAATATCGTGATATTATCGTTATCGAGGGCCTAATATCGCAATATATATCGTATCGTGAGGAACCCATATCGTTTTTTTTGTGGCTTTCGCCTTTATTTTATATTTTTTATGGAGGGACAGACAGTAGGCTGACAGGAAATGGGGAGAGAGATGGGGGGAAGACATGCAGTAAAGGCCGTCGGGATCGGGAGTTGAACCCGCGGCACACTGCCAGACTGGATTACCAGCCAAGGTGCCTGGACCGCTGAGCCACGGCCCAGGCCAGATTAATGGATTAATTAATTAATTAATTAAACTAACTAAACTAACCAATATGCAAATATGGGGAGGGACACTGCAGAAAAAAATCTAACACTGACAGTGATATTAGTATCGCTACGCAAGGCTATTAGTGGAGCCTCATCTTTGGAGACTGCAGTCATAAGCAATACGCTGTGAACTTCAACTCAACTTCAACTTTATTGTCACATCACGGTTTACAGGTTATATATATATATATATTCGGTATATATATATATTTTTTTAAAGCTCTCATCATTTGCATTTTTCAGGAAAGCTGAGAAAAATAGATAGAAAGATATAGAAAGGTATTCAAATATTCCTGATATGAGTCAAATAAAAATACACAGTGTACCTACATAGGGTGCATAGTTAGAAGAAATGGCAATGGAAGGAGGCAACAAATATGTACATATTAATATGTATGCACAGCCTACATGAGATGCAGCAATAGAATAGCAACCAATATAGAATTTAGACCTTTGTGCATATCATGTGCAGGTGAGACATCGCATACTGTAGCAGCATATATCAGACGTCATTGAAAACATAGCTGGCAGTTCAAGTACAGCAAGGTAATTCTGTGCGTGTGAAGATCTCCCTGTGAACTTAACCAGTGAACCTTCAGCCCGGTATCAGTCTCTACACTGACGCCTTACAAGCTTGTAGATTGCCTTAAATGTTAGCCCTAGAATCGGGAAGCAAAAAAAGTGGGTACAGTTGGAGGCCATCGATATTGTCCTTTTCTTTTTGCTGAGGTTTGCGTGATCTGCGCAAAAGGACAGTTAACCCATTTTGGGCGGGAACCCCTTTTGGTGTTTTAAACATTGTTATAATTTAGCTATTGAAAAATAGCAGATCTACAAGCTCATAGCGCGCCACCGAGTGGCGCGCTACGAGCTTGTAGGTCTGCTATTTTTGAAAAATCGTGAAAATATTTATTTCAGAAAATTGGAGGATTTAGAAGGATTTTTTTAAATTTTGAGGTCAGGCCTAAATGGGTCAAATGATAAGGGACAATATCGGTGGCACCCAACTGTATGTCATGGTATTCTTTTGTCCTTCCTCTCAACAGTACATTCCCTTCCTCCATTTCACTCCCTATGGATGCTCTTCCTTCCCCACTGCGTACCGCTCACTCTCTGCCCCACTGCGTACCGCTCGCTCTCTGTTCTCTCCTGATGTGTTGTCAGGAAACAGGCAGCGAGGAGCAGAATTAAGTGTGACGGTCTGTGACCGCAGTGTTTTCTGCAGCAACATGCTCTCAGAGAGAGAGAGAGAGAGAGAGAGAGAGAGAGAGAGAGAGAGAGACACAGAGACAGAGAGACAGACAGACAGAAGAGATATAAAAGTAGACAGCCACAGCGGTTGGAAGAGGGAGTGAAACTACAATAGTAATGTTATTTGTCTTGGCAAGATGCTATTTGCAGCGTGAGCTGACATTTTCGAAGATACAATTGGCCCTCTTCAAACAGAAGTAGACACTGAGGAACACAATAACAACACCTGCATTTCCAAAGTCCTGTTAGTTTTCAAAGGTACTTTTTAAAGTTTCAATCAAGAATAGAGCTACTCTGGGGAAGAAGACAAAAACAGACTCCTACAAAATTAAACACATTTAAATCAGCTGTTGTTAAGGTATCAATTTCAATTCTGAGGCCTTGCCAGCGGCCAATTAAGACTTAAGATTCAGCAGAATATAGCTGTCACAGTGGAACTGTGGAAGAGCACAATCCCATGATGAATAACCTTAATGACAGCAATAATCTGAGTTTTGGCTGAGCCCTGATTGCTGTTGGCTCACAGTTGGCCATGTTGCTGTTAATTGCCTCATTAAAAATGCAGTGGGCTTGAATGTGATCAGACTCTCAGAGCACTTTAGCGATTGAGGCTGAGGTCGTTGATCACTCACTCAGCCCCCTCGGGTCGGTTGTGATGTGGTAGCGAGGGTAAGTGAGGTACACAAGGTGCTGTGCATGTGGCACAAACCAGTGGAGCTGTTGTTCTGAGAAAATTCCCCATTGCTTGCATATTCTTTAGTAATCATTATCGTGATCTCTCTCTTTTTCTGGAAAAAAATAAAAAATCAGACCCGTCTGTACTGTACTGTACTGTACTGTACTGTACTGTACTGTACTGTACTGTACTGTACTGTACTGTACTGTACTGTACTGTACTGTACTGTACTGTACTGACACTTGGTTGTGACATTAGTTACTGGAGTCTGACTAGCCTGTCCCAGCCAGCGTGATTTCTTGTCTAGAGGGCCAGAAATTGGTTCACCGATCTGAGCGCCCGCCCCCCTCCTCACCTCCCATACCTGGTAGAAAACAGCAGAGAACACTGACGTCACCAAATTTGGAGCGACGCCTAGACCAGGAAATGTGGCGCGTTTGCCCAGGCTTTTCTTTTACTTGTGAAAACGAAAAGCCTGCGGTCTCCGAGGCTAGAGTCAGAGACTGACTGAAAGAAAGTTTGAAAACAAACATTGCATTGTCCAGATAAGCAAACCTGCAGGAGACACATTTTTCTCTATTGCTCTAAAGAAATATTAAAATTGGGTCATGGGATTTGAAACTGTCTGCATATTTTACAGTGTGGTAGACTGCTCCCATAAATTAATTATTACTCCTGCTCTAGTGCCTAATAAAACGGCACTGTACACATGGTATACATATAGCCTATGGTATTTATGTATATTTATTTGAAATATGACTTTATTGGAAAGTAAGAGATCCATGAATGAAGTGCAAGCAAATATATGAAGGAATGTATATCATTCAAGCAATCAACCAAACAATCCTCAGAAGATCTGTCTATCTATATAGTGTTGTTGTGTGCAGGATTCAAATTTCTTGGGGGATGGGGGTTAAATACATGCCTCTGCTTTTGATGATAATATTTATTTATTTTTTACAAATTGAACCCTGGCTATGTGCCTCTGTGTTTCCAGAGATTGTACGGGCCATGACTTATGTGATCAACCAGGGCATGGCCATGTACTGGGGAACCTCTCGATGGACGGCCATGGAGATCATGGTGAGCACACAAAACTACTTTTATCTCTCTCAACTTCAAGCCAGCAATACATTCAGATAAGCTACTCTGTGAAATGTCATTGTGTAAATGCAAATAATACTGCACTGTTTTTGCTTAATTCCATATCCATACCATTCTCATTATGATGCAACTGCCCTCTCGTGGTCTGAACAACAACATAGCACTTCCTACATGCTAGTGTTTTCTTATGAGCCATCCCGGGTGTTATTTCTGAGCACTCTGGCAAATCATGACAATCACCTCCTCATCCTCAGCATTAAAAAGTGGAGAAGATGGTGTTCTGCCCAAATCCATTGGAGATCTGGCAACCGCAAGGTTCCCAGTTCGAACCCGGGCTCCCCCAGAGTTAGTGTCGAAGTGTCCTTGAGCAAGACTCTAAACCCCTAATTGCTCCTGATGTGCTGGTTAGTGGTTGGTGCCTTGCGTGGTTTCCTCTGCAATCGGTGTGTGTGTGTGTGTGTGTGTGTGTGTGTGTGTGTGTGTGTGTGTGTGTGTGTGTGTGTGTGTGTGTGTGTGTGTGTGTGTGTGTGTGTGTGTGTGTGTGTGTGTGTGTGTGTGTGTGTGTGTGTGTGTGTGTGTGTGTGTGTGTGTGATGCACAATCTACGTAAAGTGCTTTGGATAAAGGCGCAATATATATAAAATGCACCCACCATAACCTAGGGTCGGCTGCAGCCCAGTGGCTGGGGTGGCCCAAAAAACTTAATTATGAAATTGTAGTAAATTGTAAAAGTATTGCAATTCAATTGAGATTTGTGTTTAGTTATTGTATATTTAGTTCTATTATGGTGATTTTGCTGCTCCCCACAGACTTTTTGGGCCAAAGCGAACGCTCACACGGCTTGCTGTGTGGCCAAAAAGGCCTGGGGCCTAAAAAATTACTCTAGCCCAGGGGCCTCAACTCCTAGAAATCCGGCACTGGATACCTGGGCATATACATTGACAATAAACACACATGGAATGTTCACTGTCTGCTCTAACACTGCTTTTACTGTACATTCATAACATACATAGGTGGATTTGTGTACCGTGACCGTGTATGTATGATTGAGCTCTGATCAAACAGTCTGGATTCAAGTGGCTCTGTTGAAAAGCTGGGGAGATTTATTTAAGTCAGCTACAATATCAAGAAACAACACAGAGCATACCTCAGAAAGATATGAGCTTCAGGAACACTTGTGAAAATGATAAGAAGAATATCCCGAAGGATATTAGCGGGGATTAATTTATACAGGCTAACATCATCAAGGGTAGCCTATCTGCTTCTGCTACAGTATACAAACATTCTGTAGCAGTTACCCTGAAGACAGCTTGTTGAAATGTTGGTAATTAAAATGATCTCTGTGGATCTACATTGAGTGTTCTGTATTATTCCCTCTTTGAATCTTGTTGCCAGTATCAGCACCTTACAGAGACTGTGGTCCGTACAGTACTTTCTTGCTTATACAACAGCACATTCTGACAGTGATGGGAATGAGTCGACAAACAAACAAACTGATTCTAAATGCTCATTGCAAACTGTGGAGAATATTGGTGTCTGCTATCGATAAGGAGGACCTCAATGCCGTTCTCCATGAGAGGTAATATTGTTTTCTCTGGAATGCAATACCAACGCTGAGGGTACAGGGTAGGCCAAGATCGAACCATTATGGCTTGTTGTGAGCTTGTAGATCAGCTATTTTTATCAAAGACATTTTGTGTGTAGAGGGAAATACAAGCTGGTGGTAGTTAGGTAATATTCCAGTGCAACACAATGTTCTACCTGAAAAGATATTTCCACCGTGAGAAAACACAGACATTATATTTTGACCAGTTCCTCGATGCAATTTTCTGAAGCGTAATCGGTCACAATAATGTGAAGGTAACAAAGAACCCACCACATATTATTGTCTAGAGCAAGGGAGCAAGGTTTTTTAAATCAAAGTCGTTACCGCAGTAAAATATTTGTTCTCCGCACTTGATTTGTATGTTATTTTTGCAGAATGTTCACCCTCAGTCTATTGATGATAATGATAGGGTAGAACAACATGCTCTATGGTGTGTGGGGAAGAGGTGTTTTAATTGATGGAGGCACATTTTGACACACTTTGATTCACTGCCCAGCAAATAGCCTCTCCATTAACCTTCCTGTTTAATTTGTCACTTGCACAGGGACATGTTCCAAAGCATTGGAAGCATAACAAATATGTCTACATAACAAATATTTAATATTAGATAGAAGGTTTCCGTCTGACAGCGATGATATAGAAGTGGACATTCTACTGTGTCTATTGTAGATATGACCAACTGGGACAGTTGGATCCCCCAGGAGGAAGTCACTAATGTTGCCCTGGAGAGGGAAGTCTGGAGCTCTCTGGTAGAGCTGTTGCCCCCGCGACCCGACTATGGATAAGCGGTTGAAGATGGATGGATGGATGGAAGTTAAAGATGTTTTTATGTTTGAAGAATCTTTTTTGGAAAAATCGCCCAGTTCTAAATCAAATCAAATGGACTTATCATACCCTAGCGTCCCTCTTATGGCCATATCATAATAGGCGAATATTCGGCCAACATTCTGCAAAAATATCAGATCTGCAAGCTCACAATGTTCAGCAAAGAACTTGATGTAGAGCAGAAAAAGGAGTGGACCGGGTACAGACCTCTGGGAGATCTAGGCCAACAAAATATATGGTTTAAGACTAGTGGCTAAAAGCACAGTGAAGTGAGAGGAGAGATGGATCGGGAGGGCAAAAAAAGAGTAAAGAGGATGAAAACAGCCGATCTACAGGCTGACACATTGAGAGCTTGTAGTTTGCCTATTTTCGGTTATTATTTTAAGCATTTGTAGGTCAAACTAGAAATATGTTCAGAAGCATTTTCCATAAAAAACTGTCTCAAATTTTGACGTTTTTTTGAAGGTTAGGTGAGGTCTTCAACTTGTTGGCAGTATGTAGAACCTTAGGAACAACATGACTAAAACACATCGCATTTCCAGTAGGGAGATTTTATTCTGCTTGAATCCATGGGAAAGAACAAAGAGTAAGTGAATGCTCTGGAGAGGATTGTTGGAAATAAAGACCCAGCTTATAGAAGTGAAGTATTCCAGAGGGATGGTAGTATCCTCCAGTACTGTTCCTGCCATCTCTTTCAGTATGCAGTAGGCCTACTCATCTCTTTAACTAACTGGTTCTCAAAGTCCAGTCTGGGCACCCCAGAGGTCCTTGAGGGGGGTTCCAGGGGGGCCCCATCAAAATAAGGAACAGTTTCAATTAAGCCTTATTTGGCTTTTGGCTCACTTTTAACATTTTTGACAAATCTTCTCTTGTCCCTGGCACAAAATCTTTTAGTCGGTTCTGACTTCTGAGACATAATGATGAAAGTGGTGAGGTGTAGCCAATAGCCATGGGTTTGATGTGGTTATTGAAAGAGAATAACAATGACTTCTCAGTGTACATGACTGTGTACAAGGAGCCACAAGCGCACACACACGTGCACGCTCGCACATGACAGCAGCAACATGATCTTTATATTAACGCCAAATAGCCCAAGAATTCACTGTCACTGTCACATAGTGTTGACAGCAGACCTACACGATAATAGAGTGAGTCTGCTAATGATTAAGAAGCTGTGTGTGTGTGTGTGTGTGTGTGTGTGTGTGTGTGTGTGTGTGTGTGTGTGTGTGTGTGTGTGTGTGTGTGTGTGTGTGTGTGTGTGTGTGTGTGTGTGTGTGTGTGTGTGTGTGTGTGTGTGTGTGTGTGTGTGCATGCGTGTGAGAGAGGGAGTATGCGTGCAATCCGTGCATGCATCTATTCCCTATGGCTTTGTCTTTTTCTCCAAGACATTATGGAAATCTAGGTAATCCCATATATGTGTGAACTGGAATGCAAAGGCTTAACAGTGTTGTGATAGCGAATATTGATTTGATGAAGTAAGCTGCAGTTGGAGTTTATTTCACCTCGTGTCAAGTGTAAGTTGAAGTTAGCGTTCACTGTTCACCTTGTCTGCCCTTCTGTCTCTGTATCAGTGTATCTTGATTGATTCCCTGTTCATTATCCAACAACTTCATCACCCTGTCCCTCTTGCCCTCCCGCCCACTGCACAAGGAAACAAAGAGCTCTTTGTAATAATTATTGTCTCTTTCGGGTGGAAACGTCATGTCCAAAACTGTTACTTTCAGGATTCAAAAGTGGCAAAAGTAGCACATCTACAAGCTAGTTTTGAGCTTGTGACACTGTATTGTATGAAGTAGGGCATTCATTTAAAAGAAACAACACGTTAGAATATGGATATAAGAATAGATAGAATTCTGCCCGATAGCATCGATATATACTGTATGTCACTCACAGTACGATTGGAAAACGAGTCAGATTGAAAAAGGTGCACTCGGTTTCAACGTCGGAGTCTGAAGGTGACTTGAGCCACGAGAGGCACCGTCGAGTGAGCTAAAGCGAGCTAGTCTCCGGGCCGAATGTAAATCATTACCACTCCAAGCTAACAGCCAAGTGGTCCCTACTTCCTACCCCCGTTCTTTGTGCATGCATTATGTGCAAGTGGTTAAAGGAAACAAAAGATGAAAGTGGAGCCACAACCACAACATAGGGATATAAAACCAAAACAAGATATAAGAATAAACCGAAGCGGAATTAATTCCGAGGTGGTTGCGCAAAATACATTTGTTTTAGGTTCCCTTTTTGATGTAGAGTACTGTACCGCTGTCACCTCACTTTCATGGTCCATAATCTGTGTTTCTGCATAGTCACACCATGCTCATACTGTATGCTGTATGTTCTGGCTGACAGTTAGTTTATACTTGTACACAAATTATTTCACGATGCATTGCACTCTTCACTTTAAAATAAGATACCGGTAAGTGAATCTCTCCCTCTCTGTCTCTGTCTCTCTCTCTGCAGGAGGCTTATTCCGTGGCCAGACAGTTTAACCTGATCCCTCCAGTGTGTGAGCAGGCAGAGTACCATCTGTTCCAGAGGGAGAAGGTGGAGGTTCAGCTGCCCGAGCTGTACCACAAGATAGGCAAGTGTTCTTCACTGGGTGAACCCTTCACTTCCACTGCCAAACCACATCGTTTTCAGTGGTGGAAAGAGTACTATTTTGTTTTTTACTTAAAAGTATCAACACTGCAATGTAGAAATACTCAGAATTTACTAAATTTACTTAAGTACTAAAGTCTTGGTATCAAAATGTACTTAAAGTAGGCTACCAAAAGTAGAAGTACTCATTGTACAGTATGTCCCATTTCACAAGTTTTCAAAGGAATAAAGTAAGTAAAGAATATTAAGATTAAATGTGTGTAAAGACCACTTATGATCTGACCTGGCCCAGCTGATCTCCACTTCCTTAAATCAGTCTCTTATAACGTCAGGTAGCCCAGG
The DNA here is from genome assembly GCF_951216825.1 of Electrona antarctica. Classification (NCBI taxonomy): domain Eukaryota; kingdom Metazoa; phylum Chordata; class Actinopteri; order Myctophiformes; family Myctophidae; genus Electrona; species Electrona antarctica. The sequence continues at coordinate 22,699,509 of NC_136792.1, forward strand.
AACCTTGTCTGATCAAACAAGTCCGCCAGCAGGGAATTTGACCATGACACAATTACATCACTTCTGAATTCAATGTTAACCACTTGAACCCTAGCATTCCTGTTTTGGCCAAAAATAGACGACCGACAAGTTCACAACTTGTGGAGGGAAAAAGAGCGCGAGTTGTAGGCAACTCATGTCCAGTTTACGTCCCCTTGCCATTTTTAGTTTGAGACCATAACAATGTGGTGATGCAAGATACACAGTACATTAGAAGTTAGAAATTAAATCTAGTACATATTGATATTAGTTATCCATAATATAGAAAAAACCTATTGTTCTCCTGAATATCTCCAACACAGTCAAACCACCTGAGAGTTCACACTTTTCTCCATGGTGACAGGGGTAGGGGCGATGACGTGGTCTCCACTGGCATGTGGCATCATCACAGGGAAGTACGAGAATGGTATCCCAGAAACCTCCAGGGCCTCCATGAAGGTAAAAGATTATATAAAATATTATATATATATTATATATATATATGTATATATAATTTATTTTGGGGGGCGCTATTTTGAGGGGCGCTAGCTTTGTGTGTTTGTGTGTATGAGCCGTGTTTGTGTTTGTAGAATGTGATGATTTGATTGGTTGAGCACGGAATGTATGATGATGTATGACGATCTAGTATGATGATAAGAACGCCCCTCACTGTGAGTGTGATTTTTTTGGGGGGACAATTGGGGGGACAATTGACTAATTGTAACTCTTTCTAATGGTTGTACATTCTCAGAATTAAATTGACACTGGGGAGTTTTCTATCGTAGCCTATCAAGTCAAGTCTAAATTTATAAAGCACTTGTACAATCTAGGCTACTTTAATCTACCAAAGTGCAGACTAGGACCTAGCTAAACCACACATAGAGAAACCATAGATAGACATAAACAACAAGAGACACAGCTCAAAGGCACAGATAAACAAGTAAACTGCTGTTGACAGTGAAGGTGACTTTACAGTTTCCATTCTCTCCCCCCCCCCCCCCCCCCCCCCCACCCCCCTTCCTCTGTGTGGAACTAACTCACTGGCTCCCTCACTGTACATCTCTACCCACTTCTCCCTTTCTGTTTCTTTCCCCCTTCTCTCTCTCTCTCTCTCTCTCTCTCTCTCTCTCTCTCTCTCTCTCCCTCTCCCTCTCCCTCTCTCCCTTCCCTGCTCCCTCTCTTCTCGCTGGGCAGTCGTACCAGTGGCTGAAGGATAAGATAGTAAGTGATGATGGCAGGAAACAGCAGGCCAAGCTGAAGGAGCTGGGCCACATTGCAGAGAAGCTGGGCTGCACCCTGCCTCAGCTGGCTGTGGGTAAGATGCATAGAGCTGTAGAAAAAGTAGAGGACGGACGTCTGTCACTCTGAGTGTACCTTTTTGCTCAATTTGCACACTCAGAGTTATAGTCCTGTAAGGGTTCATTTGGAGCCCCCTCCCTGAAAACCACTGTCTTCCATCATTCTTGGGGATTCCCACCCTGGTAGTGTTTCAATTACTGCTCTTTAATTATATCTGTCTTGTGCATTTCTTGCTAAAATCTACATTTCCACATCTACTTTATTAGTTGTATTAGTTGTACAGTATAAAATAAAGTCATTGGGCATTTGGGCAAACACAAATGCCCTTTAAGAATAGAAATATCAAATAAAGGTCAAAGAGAAATAAGTGGTCACTATTTCAGCCAAAGATGACAGCAGTGCACCACCTGGTGGTTGCTGTTTGAATGGCCATTATTGAAATCACTTCACATGCTTCCACAGCTTTCATTATCACAAGCTGTCTTTCAGTGGGGAATTGTAGTTCTGTCATATAATTATGCTAATATACAAGCACATTTAATTCAGCTGAACTGTAATGAGTTTAGTTCAGACTCAATAAAGCCTTGTAGCTTATTGTTTGTATGAATAAAACATGATCTCTCTGTGTCTCTCTCAGCATGGTGTCTGAGGAATGAAGGAGTGAGCTCAGTGTTGTTGGGCACATCCAACCCTGAACAGCTCACTGAGAATCTAGGGGCTATACAGGTGTGCACGCACGCAAACACACAGACACACAAACTCAGACAACACAAATAACCTCTGTTGTATTCTGCTGCCTGACGTGTCTCCTAATTTCCCTCCCTCCCTCTGCTCCCAGGTCCTTCCTAAGATGACGTCTCATGTGGCGTCAGACATTGACCACATACTAGGCAACAGGCCATACAGTAAGAAGGATTACCGCACCTAGACCACTGGGGTGGACTAACAAAGGACACATGGTGTCCTGATGGCCTGGTGTCCTATCCTACCTATCTACTTACCCATCGTACCACTACCACCACCGTGGGTCCGCTGTCTCAATGCTCCTGTCCATGGTTTTCTCCTTGGGCCGCTGCCCAGCCCAACTCAGCCTTGCTAAAACCATCATAACCTAACCTAGTCTGTTTAAGACTATAGCCCTGTTTAACTCAGCTGCACCTAACCGAATTATCTGCAGTTCAGCACAGACAAGAAAAGCCTAACCTAGCCTTCCACAGCCTAACCTGAGTTTAGTCGAAGCCAGTCCAGTTCATCTTACCTAACCAGTGTCTCAGCCTAGATCAGCTCAGCTATACCCTGTCCTGTCCTGTCCTGCCCTGCCCTGTCGTCCTGTCCTGTCCAGCTCATCCTGTAGCCTAAACCTGCTCATCTGAGCTCAGAGCAGCTTCCTAGATCCAAGTTACTGTTCTATGCTGAGTTCAACTCTGTTCAGGCCAGGGGCCCTGTTTATTACATTATGAATGAATGAATTATTATTTTTATCTGCCACAGCAAGAACTGATATTGAAACCACTAGCTCCAGGTGTTTGCCGCTGGCATTATGGACCTGCAGAACAGGAGAGATCCAGTTAGGATCCCTCCTGTTCTGCAGTTCCTTAATTGCTGAAAGTGTCCTTTCAGATAATTTCTGAACTGGTTGTAGTGATGCTTGGCTATTTGCAGGCAAATCAAATGCAGCATTATGGCCATTATTATGCACCAGAATCATTTAATATACTCAGTAAGTTCCAATATTTACTCAGTGGAAAAGAAAATGCCTGCCTTTTGTAAACGATTATAACTACAGAGGCCAAATTCATCTAACCCTTTCAATTGATGTTACATGTAACTTTTTGCTTTAATCTTTTTTCATATTCACATGACTTATTTAAAGCCATGGATGCAGCTGAATGTAGTTCTCTTCCTTTCTCTCTCTCTCTCTCTCTCTCTCTCTCTCTCTCGCACGCACGCACACACACACATACACACACACATAGCCCCATATGTGCCCTCTCCCTACGCTCATTCTGTAGCTCCGAGAGCATAGTGCTGACTCTGCTGAGGGATCATACTGGGGCTAACACACACACAAACTTAGAAGTGCCCCAGGATTTGGAGCACACCTGGACAATGCTACAGCTCTCTGAAACAAACTGTGATTGATCAGTGCTTTCCAATGTGCTGCGCTGCATGCCAAATACTGTGGGCTTTTTATCTGGATAAATCAATATTCTCACCACTCACACACCTCAAAATCAAAAGACATTAAACATCAAAGTGGAAGCATTTCCCTCACAGAGCAAGGTTTAATGACGACCTGGTTCTCAAACGTATTTATTTCAGGGACCCCTATAACCCTGAAGAAAAATCAAATTCTCGGTTGTTGAGTTCAAAGGATATTGTGTTGCGTGTGGTTTGTCTCTTGAAGTTCTTTACAAAGGCCCCATAGACCATTTTAAATGAACTGAACTGGAGTTTCAGACTCCCAACTCAGCCAAACCATGTTATCCAATAACCATCCAATCTAATTTCATCTACTCTTGTCTGATAGGCAGAGAATTTTACCTATATTAATATTAACCAATAGATGCATGTCAACTCCCCTTGTCTGGTGTTATTTAGTTATGCTCACCACAACAAAGCAAATATAATAGAATACCAGAAGGGTTTAGAAGAAATATACAATAAGCGTCTAATGCAGCAGTTTATGCTCTAGAGTCTAAGCCATTTCTAACCAACTTACTGACAGTGACCACACCCCAACCCCCTCCCCCCGTGAAGCCAGCTGAACTGAGGATTATGGGACACTGAGTTTAAGTGGGACGCGGCTCTGTGTTGGGGAAGAGTGAAGCATGATGTACCCAGTGGTCCTATTGAGCCAGTGCAGCCCTGCTTCTGTAGATCATAGAAAAGAGAAGCGGACTGTGTATCCTCTCGATTTGCATCCATCGTGGAGTCTCTTTATTGCCTATGAACTGAACCTGCTTTTTTGATTGCCGACATGAACCATAGGATTATGTTCTCACCTATACAGTAGACAGTAGACTACCTATCAGACAATGGTCATAGTACCAGCTATAGCTTATTGCTTGTTATAGTGGCACTGGCACTGAGAACAAAGCTAGGTACAGTGTTTTGACAAAAACCCATGGCAAATCATGGCAAAGGGTACAGTTTTTTTTTTTTGAGTGAATTATTGCAGAGTTTCTCTGGCACATATCTGAGGTAGTAATTTTGTTTTGGGGAATTCCAGGGAGCATATGTGTACATAAAACGATATGGCAAGCATTGTAACATAAGGGAAAAAACAACCTCAAGCCTCTTTTCTTGCAAATGTAAGCTGTACTGTATGAATAACATATATAAATAAAATGTAAATAGTGATTTGTTTGTTTTCTCCTCAGCTGTATCAATGCATTCTTTGTGTTTTGAGTCCATTCTTCAACCTTATCTATTAACATTTGATTAATGATGAACAACCACAACAGAGATGTGTTAAGTTTTCCAAGAGTGTACCATGACAATATATTATTGGCCAGATTCTGCAAATCAATTACAACTGCCTCAGGGAATGAGTTCAGTATTGAGCCGAGGATTTAATTAACTGATTTAGCCCGTATCACTTCCTAGTAACATTGTGGTAAAGACACATTTTTAGAAGTCCTCCAATATTTAACTCACTAAAATCAGATTTCAGCAAATGCGGAATATTGCATAGTATGAGGATATATCTTTGCTGTAAAAACTTTTTGCTTTTTTATTATTTGAAAACATTTTATAATAGTGAGTTAGTATAGCCGATCTACAACCTCACAATGCAAAGCAAGCGTTGTGAGTTTGTAGATCTGCTATTGTATGTGTATGCTGAAGTAGGACATTCATTTACAAAAAAAAGTTGAAATATGAAGATTTGGGCTGAGACACCAGTTAGGCTGTGGAAGGCTTGGTTAATTTCTGCCCAACCGCAACAGTATACTAAATTCAGTTAGAAACCTGGATACAGTAACTGCGTTATTGTGAAATAGGTAACTAACTAATAGGTAAATAACAAATATCATAGGGGCTACTATGATTAAAACTCCATGTGGGGAACACAAATCTGGGACATTTAAATTCAGATTTCACATGTAATATGTAACAAATAAAAAATAAGATTTTTGAGCAGGTGTTTAAAATTACTTATAAACCATATAGGAACAAAATGCCCACTCTTCAATTCTGGTTGCAAGTGTGGGATCTGCTTCTTTGTATGCCATCTTTCTTTGCCGTGATCCTTAAACTAATTAATCTAAATCGCAACTCTGCTCGATGATCAGTGATCACACACAAACACTTAACTTTCAACCTGGTGTTCCTATTTTGGGCATGCAATTACTTTTTCAAAATAGCTGATCAAGATCACAGCATGCCACATGACTCTTTTTGCAGTAAATATAGTAGTCAATAATGCATTTTAGGACTTGGCCTGGCTGACTGTGAATACTAGTCAAAATATACATAAAGTGCCTTGATTTGAGTTGGCCTTGCTAAACCCTGTTTTGGGGGGAGATCAGGTGTGAAATTTGGCTGTCTCAACTTCACACACTACTCATTAATACTATTATTTGGATATGGATCATTGGACGACCTGCTCTAACTCCTGAGCCAGTCGCCCGTTGTGTTTAACATTTGAGAATTCTACCAAATACATATACAGGTATATTTACTACATAGAGAGGAAGACAACAAGGTTACAGAAGATGGGGTCAAATCTGGCCCCTTTTATTTGTACAAAAAGAGAAAGACAGACCTGAAGACATAGTCCAGGTGCTTGGTCATGAATTTCATGAAGCTGAAATGGCATGGTTATTTTTTTTACTCCCAAACTTACATGCCCACTTTTAACAAAAAAAGAAACCCCTCCCCCCACCCCTTTGTTCCCTCCTCTTCTCCTTTTATTTATTTATTTTCTGTTCATGGTTCACTTGGAGCCGGTGGACAGCAGAGCAATCAGTCCGGATGAGGCGCTGATGGACAGAATGTAGTTACTGGAGAACAGTGGGTTAAGGCAACAACACGCATCATGGTAAAGATAGATCATGTATCGCTCAGCTTGTATGCCTATCTGCAATTCTGCATGCATTCTATGGTTCACAAACATGACGGTCTGACAGACAGACAGCAGACTGACAGTCACTACCGACCAGGGAGGTGGACTGTCGGCAGGCTGACAGGTGCTGGGCATCTCCTGTCCCCTCAGAGGGGGGTAGAACCTAGCAAAATCGAGGGTTACTGCGGCCATCGGCTAATTATATAAAAAAATAGAAGACCACATTATTGAATGGCATCAGCGTGTTTGAAAGTCAGCCAGTCATAGTTTTAAGCCAGCTCACTCACCTCTCCATCGCTCTCCTCCAAAGGTAGGATATGCATGCCGTAATGTCGCTGCGCTGCCATTAATTTATTATAATAGTAGGCAACTATAGCTGTAGGCTACTACTGTAGGCTACTACATTGATCTCATCATGTCATGAAATCAATCAAGTCTGGTGCCTCAGCATCAAACTTCCATTAGGCTAGATTAGACAAATCCATTCCCATGGCATTCAGACAGACGACAGTGAGATGATAGTAATCTAAAAGGCAGTCTTCCCCCCATTAATCAATGCAGCTCTAATAAAACAATATCGGATATCTTTTTTACCTCTGCAAAGCCGAGTGTGCAATTGTTCAATTGCCGCCCTGATCTATGCTGCTGCATTGTCTGAAGGAAGCCAAACAAAAATGTTCTCTTATGTAACTGTACGCAAGATGTAACATTAAAGTACAACCCTGAACCTTAAGGCCAGTGCACACATACCGGTAAGTTCCTTATTAACACAGGAGGAAAATGTAATTTATTCTTTGAATTGTTTTTGTTCCATTACTAAGCCAATTTCGCTGCTGCTCTGATGAAACTCTGTCTAATCAGCACAAATGATAATATTTCTAATGTGATTAATCCGTCCTCAAATCTTCTATTAACAGCTAGGTGTGCCTTCTTGCTCATTTCAGCACTACCTGTATTAATATAAACATTTCATTCCATTTTTTTCTTCTTTTTTGGGGAGGCTCATGTACCACAGTACCACTAGTGGTACTAGTACCAGTGGTTGGGAACCTCTGCCTTAGGTGAATCAAACAAAGTTACGTTTTCAATTTGCCAACATGCTGGTCGCTTGTCTGGTTAATATGTTGAACACATTACCAATGCAACTCAATTCACCTGCAGTTCCTCACGGTCCTATCCTGTTACCACGACAACGGATAGCAGCGTGACACCACAGCAGTGATGTCACACCGAGTATAAGGTCTACCCTAGGAGTAGTAGAGACTAGAGAGTAACTCCAGACACTTAGCCTGAGATTCTCAACCCAAGGGCTCAAGGTTCATACAACCTCGGTCTCCAGAGATAATCTATCTACACAGGTAGACTAGGTCTACCCCCATCGTGACCAGACTCTCAGGCTCTCCTGAGAGATCCTTGGTTACATATCCCATAATGACAGCGACACAACAACGTTTTGTAAAGGATACACAGTAGGGTTGAAGTTCCTGAGCAGGAAGAAGGAAGCGACGATGACGAGGACTAGGAAGAGGGTGTTGTTGTAGAAGATGGAGAAGGTGGTGGCCTCGTAGTCTGCTACCTCGTTCTTCTTCCACAGGATCCTGGAGCACCAAGAGGAGGGGGGGTCCATACAGGTTAGCTAAAGTGTGATTGCCCTCCCCCGCTCAGTAATCTGATGGAATTAATCACAGCTGTGTAGCTTGCTCTAAGTTTGTGTACGTCTAGTGTGATTACTTTACCTGGATCAGCTGGATGATACCGCACATTTGGACATTTGTCACTGAGTTATGTTATTGTGTTGTGGGTCTTTGTTTAAACTTCTCGGTTGCTGCCACTACTGCCAGAATAGCCTTGTCTGAATGAATGAATCACACTGTCTTTAGCGACCGAACAAACGTCGGTCAGTAAAGACATCTAGGTGTCAATTTCTAGTAGTCACCTAACCCATAATCACCTCTCATCCTTCTCCTTGCGAGACATCTTACGGTTGTCGGCCTCAGACAGCTTCCTGGTTACCTCCTTGGAAACGGCATCTTCCCGCTTCTGTGCAACTCTGAAGAGTAGATACAGAAACATTACAAATACAAAAAGGTTCCCTTTAACACAGTACATCAACAGACTTTATGCCCATAATGACTGGCTAGACACAGGTTTTGTAGCAATTCATAGCAATTGTAGAAATAATGGGCCTTCAATATCAAATATATATACATCATATATTACATTTTGGAAGAATTTGCCAATTTAACATTAAGGTGCCTCCTCTCTTCCGGTTACCCTACAATTTACTTGCTAAAGCTGCCTTTAACCACATTAACCCCTATATTGGGCATGTAAATTATAGGCAAAACTTTTTTTTTTAAAATCACACCTGTGTGAAGTGAAGGGGCGCTCTTATCATCGTACATCATGACGTAAATTCTCCATTCATTGTCAATGGGAATTTAATCTTTGTGTAGGACTTAAATAGCCGATTCGCTCGCCTGCATATGACATATTCTCTATTCATTGTCAATGGGAATTTAATGTTTGTGGAGGACAAAAATAGCCATTTTGCTCGTCCACATGACGAAAATTCCCCATTCATTGTCAATGGGGAATTTAATGTTTGTGTAAGACGAAAATAAAATAGTTGCATCTGTGAGCCACTTGCTTTGGCAATGTATTGTAAACGTATGTTTTCTCATGCCAATAAAGCTCCTCTGAATTGAAATTGAATTGTGAGCTATTTTAAAATCAGGTTTAATTAGTAAATAATCCTTGCCAATCAAGATATGTTCCAATTTCATCCCCTTCGTTGCCCATAAGAATGATGTGGCTCAGCAAGAGCTTTAGTCTTTATCAAAGCTGAAATAGAAATTATAGGCTTTTTTGTGGCCATTGTTTATTTTCTTCTTTTTTCCCCTCCACACAATCATCCCAGCATCTCACTATCTGTGTCTGTCTGTCTATCTCTCTCTCATATAAAGGCACATGTCTGCACAGGTGTGAAGTGAACTGTGGATGAGTATGTATTCATTAGTGTGGAACTATGTGCATCATGTTCAACATACTTGTGTTTGAGGACGAACTTGACGTTCTTGTAGGCGAAGGCCACGAGGTAGGTGCTGACCAGAGTCATCACAGCATAGAGAACGGCTGACTGGACCAGGTCCATGTGCCAGATCCTCCAGAACAACCCTGTACACACATGATGAGAACGCTCACATCAGTACAGCACTTACTTTAGCTGCTATTTGCTACAGTTTTACTTCTAAGCCAGTGTCTCTCAAAGAGGGATCCGGAGATCCCCTGGGGTCCTTGAGGTTCCAGGGGGTCCCTCACGAAATGATTGATAGTGACCAAATGGAACATATCTGTAACCCTGAGTGTACAATACAATACAATACAATACAATACAATACAATACAATACATACTATGGTTAAATATGAAAGTTTAAGTTAGTTATTGGGGAGGTTATGGGGGAACCCAACCGCTCCATTTGGTTCCCCCATATCTTATTCTTTCTGGGTTATTCCATGGCCTAGACCCTAATGCATACCAAACTTAGGCACCCTTGAAATTAAAACGTTTAAATAGAACCACTGACTGTTCTAACCAACTATACTACAACTATATGGTACCTACTACCAGTATACACAGTTCGGTTAGCAGCAACAGAAAGCTAGCAACCATCATGTCAAGCCTTACGTCTGCTCAATGGCCAATGATCTAAATTGATTTGTGATTTATTAATGACTAAATCGCCAACCAAGCAAAGAAAGCGATCTCTGCTGCCTGCTGTCATCATAGTTAATATAACATGAATGAATCACTTGTACCGTTAGCAACATCAGCTAGCAGCAGCTAACGTCAGATCATTGAATGAACAGAATTACACACAGACAGACATCTATACTTACAGATGGGAATGGCAGAGACGATGAGCGCATTTCCGTAGAACAGAGCGGTGGATTTGGCCGAGAGGTTCCTGCTGAAGTCCTGCAGGAGCAGGTCTTCCTCTGACTGCTGCTTGCTGCTGCCTTTAGGTGCCATGGTGGATGTTTCTGCGAGACTGAACGGTCCGCTGGTACCTTACAGAAAGAAGACTGACACGTAGAGCAAAGAGCTACACAGCGCTGCTAACGACGCGTCAGCACAAACACGGAAACGGCCCTGCGTCGGAACGGAAGCCGTCAGAGTTTAGAGCCTCAGAGAGCACTGTTCTTTTGGCAAATCTAGTGAGCAAATATAATACTTCCGGTGGACGATCTCTTCAAAATAAGAGTACCCTCTAGAGTATTGAAAAAAAGTTTAATTTGCACATTAAAACTATAAATTAAGCATTTAAACGATGCTATAGGACACACATTATGTTTCTGTGTAAAAATAAGTAATAAGTAATGTTTCTGTGTAAAGATAAGTAATTAAAAAGTTATCTAAATGGATAAATGCTATTCACTGGAGAGCATGGACTTTATAAAGTGGACGCTGGACAGAAATCCCTGCTATGTTTCGACTAGTGTGACATACGCACGCGTCCGGGGAGACCTCCTCTACAACACCACACTGTCCGCTAAGCAGCAGAGGTGTAAAACAAAAATTGGCACCAGGTCACAGGTCAAAAAACATAAAAAAACTTCCCATTTCCAGACTACAGTGGACTAAAGTGGACGCTGGACAGAAATCCCTGCTATGTTTCGACTAGTGTGACATACGCACGCGTCCGGGGAGACCTCCTCTACAACACCACACTGTCCGCTATGCAGCAGAGGTGTAAAACAAAAATTGGCACCAGGTCACAGGTCAAAAAACATAAAAAAACTTCCCATTTCCAGACTACAGTGGACTAAAGTGGACGCTGGACAGAAATCCCTGCTATGTTTCGACTAGTGTGACATACGCACGCGTCCGGGGAGACCTCCTCTACAACACCACACTGTCCGCTAAGCAGCAGAGGTGTAAAACAAAAATTGGCACCAGGTCACAGGTCAAAAAACATAAAAAAACTTCCCATTTCCAGACTACAGTGGACTAAAGTGGACGCTGGACAGAAATCCCTGCTATGTTTCGACTAGTGTGACATACGCACGTGTCCGGGGAGACCTCCTCTACAACACCACACTGTCCGCTAAGCAGCAGAGGTGTAAAACAAAAATTGGCACCAGGTCACAGGTCAAAAAACATAAAAAACTTCCCATTTCCAGACTACAGTGGACTAAAGTGGACGCTGGACAGAAATCCCTGCTATGTTTCGACTAGTGTGACATACGCACGCGTCCGGGGAGACCTCCTCTACAACACCACACTGTCCGCTAAGCAGCAGAGGTGTAAAACAAAAATTGGCACCAGGTCACAGGTCAAAAAACATAAAAAACTTCCCATTTCCAGACTACAGTGGACTAAAGTGGACGCTGGACAGAAATCCCTGCTATGTTGTAGAGGAGGTCTCCCCGGACACGTGCGTATGTCACACTAGTCGAAACATAGCAGGGATTTCTGTCCAGCGTCCACTTTAGTCCACTGTAGTCTGGAAATGGGAAGTTTTTTTATGTTTTTTGACCTGTGACCTGGTGCCAATTTTTGTTTTACACCTCTGCTGCTTAGCGGACAGTGTGGTGTTGTAGAGGAGGTCTCCCCGGACGCGTGCGTATGTCACACTAGTCGAAACATAGCAGGGATTTCTGTCCAGCGTCCACTTTAGTCCACTGTAGTCTGGAAATGGGAAGTTTTTTTATGTTTTTTGACCTGTGACCTGGTGCCAATTTTTGTTTTACACCTCTGCTGCTTAGCGGACAGTGTGGTGTTGTAGAGGAGGTCTCCCCGGACGCGTGCGTATGTCACACTAGTCGAAACATAGCAGGGATTTCTGTCCAGCGTCCACTTTAGTCCACTGTAGTCTGGAAATGGGAAGTTTTTTTATGTTTTTTGACCTGTGACCTGGTGCCAATTTTTGTTTTACACCTCTGCTGCTTAGCGGACAGTGTGGTGTTGTAGAGGAGGTCTCCCCGGACGCGTGTGTATGTCACACTAGTCGAAACATAGCAGGGATTTCTGTCCAGCGTCCACTTTAGTCCACTGTAGTCTGGAAATGGGAAGTTTTTTATGTTTTTTGACCTGTGACCTGGTGCCAATTTTTGTTTTACACCTCTGCTGCTTAGCGGACAGTGTGGTGTTGTAGAGGAGGTCTCCCCGGACGCGTGCGTATGTCACACTAGTCGAAACATAGCAGGGATTTCTGTCCAGCGTCCACTTTAGTCCACTGTAGTCTGGAAATGGGAAGTTTTTTTATGTTTTTTGACCTGTGACCTGGTGCCAATTTTTGTTTTACACCTCTGCTGCTTAGCGGACAGTGTGGTGTTGTAGAGGAGGTCTCCCCGGACGCGTGCGTATGTCACACTAGTCGAAACATAGCAGGGATTTCTGTCCAGCGTCCACTTTAGTCCACTGTAGTCTGGAAATGGGAAGTTTTTTATGTTTTTTGACCTGTGACCTGGTGCCAATTTTTGTTTTACACCTCTGCTGCTTAGCGGACAGTGTGGTGTTGTAGAGGAGGTCTCCCCGGACGCGTGCGTATGTCACACTAGTCGAAACATAGCAGGGATTTCTGTCCAGCGTCCACTTTAGTCCACTGTAGTCTGGAAATGGGAAGTTTTTTTATGTTTTTTGACCTGTGACCTGGTGCCAATTTTTGTTTTACACCTCTGCTGCTTAGCGGACAGTGTGGTGTTGTAGAGGAGGTCTCCCCGGACGCGTGCGTATGTCACACTAGTCGAAACATAGCAGGGATTTCTGTCCAGCGTCCACTTTAGTCCACTGTAGTCTGGAAATGGGACGTTTTTTTATGTTTTTTGACCTGTGACCTGGTGCCAATTTTTGTTTTACACCTCTGCTGCTTAGCGGACAGTGTGGTGTTGTAGAGGAGGTCTCCCCGGACGCGTGCGTATGTCACACTAGTCGAAACATAGCAGGGATTTCTGTCCAGCGTCCACTTTAGTCCACTGTAGTCTGGAAATGGGAAGTTTTTTAATGTTTTTTGACCTGTGACCTGGTGCCAATTTTTGTTTTACACCTCTGCTGCTTAGCGGACAGTGTGGTGTTGTAGAGGAGGTCTCCCCGGACGCGTGCGTATGTCACACTAGTCGAAACATAGCAGGGATTTCTGTCCAGCGTCCACTTTAGTCCACTGTAGTCTGGAAATGGGAAGTTTTTTTATGTTTTTTGACCTGTGACCTGGTGCCAATTTTTGTTTTACACCTCTGCTGCTTAGCGGACAGTGTGGTGTTGTAGAGGAGGTCTCCCCGGACGCGTGCGTATGTCACACTAGTCGAAACATAGCAGGGATTTCTGTCCAGCGTCCACTTTAGTCCACTGTAGTCTGGAAATGGGAAGTTTTTTTATGTTTTTTGACCTGTGACCTGGTGCCAATTTTTGTTTTACACCTCTGCTGCTTAGCGGACAGTGTGGTGTTGTAGAGGAGGTCTCCCCGGACGCGTGCATATGTCACACTAGTCGAAACATAGCAGGGATTTTGTCCAGCATCCACTTTATTAAGTCCATGCACTCCAGTGAATGGACTTGGGCACTCCAGTGCATGGACTTGGGCATTTATCCATTTAGATAACTTTTTTACGTTTTTTAATTACTTATTTTTACACAGAAACATAATGTGTGTCTTCACAATAACTGTAATGTAATAACAATACTAATAATGTAATGTAATAATTATTTAATTAACCACGCTTTTATTCTGAAAGCAACCGGATGTCTTAAATTTGCTAGCTCTCTGGCAGGAAGTTCTAGATTTGCCAAAAGAACGGAGCCGCGTCAGAGAGGCTGTGAGTGGAACAAGGCTCTGAGTGGAACCGAGTGGAACGTTCTGCTGCCATCTAGTGTGCGGTGCTGGCTGAGTGCGTGAGAGGTGCTCATGTTGGCCACGAGAGGTCAGTGACACTTACTGTTTTCTTATTTTACTTTTTTCTCTTTTGTTTTGTTTTTACACTTTGTGGCTGTGCTTACTTGGTGTGCAGAACAGATTTGACTTGTTTGTTGAATGTATAGCAAATATGCACAGACTTTGTGCAATGGTAAATGTTGTATATTTATCCCCTGCTGCATTGGGTGGGGGACCCTCAATGTTCCTTGAGGGTGAGGGGATTCCAAATTGAGTGTCTGGAACCAATTGGAACAGGTCCATTTGGTTGTGTGCACTGTGCACATGGGGGTCCTTGGAATTAAATGGTTGTCGTGTCATGTCACCACCCCCGATTGTTGTCTAATTGATTGTATAGTGTTACCGCTACTTTAGGTCATATTCTATGAATGAGTTCTGCTCTAATTCTTGTTTCTATCTAGCCTAGCCCTGGTCCAGTGCTTCAAGTCTCTCAGTGCTGCCACACGGTCAAAAGAGCTGCGCACGTTCTCGGCTGCGCGTAGCTTAAAGCTTGAGTTTTTAGACAGCTGGTGGATGGAAATTAAGCTCCACCTCCGCCGAATACTTGCGCGACGGCCAGATTCCCGGAAACGCTCTCCTCCGCTCAAGTCTTCCGCGGAGGTGGAGCTTCTTTTCCATCCACCAGCTGTCTAAAAACTCAAGCTTTAAGCTGCGCGCAGCTTAAGAAGTGCGCAGCTTAAGAATGTTTTGCGCTATGGTGTGGAGACGGTGACTAGCCGTGTGATGAGGTCAGCACATTCAATAATAATAAAACAACAATGATATCAAGGTTCTGGAAATAATGATTCAAATAGCTTCTTTGATTGATCTTCAATAGCCAATGATCTGAGGAGCATTCCAAGTTCTAATTGTCTGCTTGTCATGTTTTTGTTTATTTTCTGTTCTTCTTTGTGCTGTTTTTCTACCTGAATTGTTTTTTAATTGGTAATTTCTCAATTAAAAAACAAAAAAACCTTTTGGGCACAATCAGAATTATGAAAACCAGCTAGTTTGACAAGTCACATGCAAAGCATAAGGAAAGACATATTTGCCTTATATAGCAGGGGTTCTCAACCTGGGGGTCGCGACCCCTCGGGGGGGTCCAGAAATTATTTTGGGGGGTCCCCAATTTTCCTTTCTTTTTTTCAGCTGAATGGCTGGAAAAAGGAAAATCAGTTTACATAGTAGGCTACACATAGTGCATGCAAACTTTCCTTAATGATTATATCTGGTTTTAGTATTTATGATGTAATTTCTCTATTAATCAGGTTATTGTAGCGGTCAATTTGGTATTGGTGGTGGGGAGGAGGGTGAGGCGAGGGTCGCGAGACATGGCCAAAGCATTTCCGGGGGTCCCCAGCCAAAAACGTTGAGAACCCCTGTTATAGGATGTAGGGTCACATATAAACCCCTATAAAAATAGTTTAATACCGACAGCCGGTCAGCAAGTGGATTCATGAATGTGTACTATATAGACAATATTTTAGGCCACTCCACAACCCGACTGCTCGACTATATATATATATATAAAGAGAGAGAGAGAGAGTCTGAGAGACCCTGAACGAGAGAGAGACAGAGAGACAAGACAAGCCAGCTGCCATGACAGAGAGAGAGAGAGAGAGAGAGAGAGAGAGAGAATCACCGTCTCCACACCTGAGCGCAAAACATTCTTAAGCTGCGCACTTCTTAAGCTGCGCGCAGCTTAAAGCTTGAGTTTTTAGACAGCTGGTGGATGGAAAAGAAGCTCCACCTCCGCCGAAGACTTGCGCGACGGCCAGATTCCCGGAAACGCTCTCCTCCGCTCAAGTCTTCGGCGGAGGTGGAGCTTAATTTCCATCCACCGGCTGTCTAAAAACTCAAGCTTTAAGCTACGCGCAGCCGAGAACGTGCGCAGCTCTTTCGACCGTCTGGCAGCACCAGACCGGCACCGGTCTCAGGCATTGAGCGTGAGAGAGAGAGACGGTCAGAGACCCTCACACATTGAGCGTGACTCTGTGTGAGTTTTTCAGAGAGAGAGAGAGACCTCTAGCATGAGAGAGAGAGAGAGACCCTCACGCATTGAGCGTGAGAGAGAGAGAGACCTTCACGCATTGTAGGTGCTGCCAGACGGTCAAAAGAGCTGCGCACGTTCTCGGCTGCGCGTAGCTTAAAGCTTGAGTTTTTAGACAGCTGGTGGATGGACATTAAGCTCCACCTCCGCCGAATTCTTGCGCGACGGCCAGATTCCCGGAAACGCTCTCCTCCGCTCAAGTCTTCAGCGGAGGTGGAGCTTCTTTTCCATCCACCAGCTGTCTAAAAACTCAAGCTTTAAGCTGCGCGCAGCTTAAGAAGTGCGCAGCTTAAGAAAGTTTTGCGCTCAGGTGTGGAGACGGTGTGTGCGTGAGTGACACATTTGACTTCTTTCACACACACACTAGGTGCTGCCACACGGTCAAAAGAGCTGCGCACGTTCTCGGCTGCGCGCTGCTTAAAGCTTGAGTTTTTAGACAGCTGGTGGATGGAAATTAAGCTCCACCTCCGCCGAATACTTGCGCGACGGCCAGATTCCCGGAAACGCTCTCCTCCGCTCAAGTCTTCCGCGGAGGTGGAGCTTCTTTTCCATCCACCAGCTGTCTAAAAACTCGGAATTTAAGCTGCGCGCAGCTTAAGAAGTGCGCAGCTTAAGAATGTTTTGCGCTATGGTGTGGAGACGGTGTCCCACTGACTCACACCATTTCTCATGCACCGTGACGTGCTATGGGTCTGACCCAAGCACCCGCCCTACCTGCGTCTGATTGGCTGAATGGAGGGAAGGGACAGTCTTTTGCACGAGCATGGAATGTTTTTTTTAGAAGAAATATGATACAGGCAATTCAGGTAAAATGTACAGCACAAAAAACAAAACACAGAAAATAAACAAAAAACAGGACAATTTTTTTTTAAACAACCCCAATACAATTCAATTCAATAGCAATATAACAATACAACAATTATATCAAGGTTAGGGGAAAGATGATTCAAACAGCTGTAGCAGTTTTTATTATTTTTTATTTTTTTACTAGGGCTAAATTCCAAGATGAAGTGGGTAATGTATGTATTCCTCTAAATCTATGTTAAAAAAAGGCCAAATAGACATTAAAACGTGTATTTTTCCCCCCGAACGCATGAAGTCTCACTCTTGCCTTTTCCTGAAAGCGAGCAGCCCTGTTGCCACCTGTAGGCCTATTAAACACCAGTCCTGGCTTTTGATCTTACTACCTGCGTCACTGTCTGCATTTGGGTTTTCACCACATCAGCACGTGACAATGTTTGAGAACCAATACCCTATATTCAGTTTCACAAACCAGCCACACACTTGTGTGTGTACATAATTTGCAGATGTCATTGAGTGTATAATCAGTTTGTTTATGACATTGATGTATTACTTCATTCTCTTGTCAGCCCAGGCTTGCTTACCACTGCAGACGTACAGTAAACACATTCACCCTTCAACCACTTGGACGGTGCTTTACTCCTGACTGGGCTGCTAGCGTTCTCTTTTTCTTTAATTTCAATTCAAAGGTGTTTTATTGGCAGGGGAAATATGCCTCTCAGATAGTGTGTGTGTGTGTGTGTGTGTGTGTGTGTGTGTGTGTGTGTGTGTGTGTGTGTGTGTGTGTGTGTGTGTGTGTGTGTGTGTGTGTGTGTGTGTGTGTGCGTGCGTGGGTGCGTGCGTTTGTGTGTGTGCGTGTGTGCGTGCGTGCGTGCGTGCGTGCGTGCGTGCGTGCGTGCGTGCGTTTGTGCGTTTGTGTGTGGGTGCGCGCATGCACGCTCAATCAAAGGAATGCAGACAGGCTGGTTTGTGTGATGTTGCACCTTTTAAATAGAGACAGCATGCTCAACAGGAGTACAAGGAAGGAGGATGCCAACAATGCCATGCCCCCCCCCCCTCTCTCTCTGAGATCAATATTAGTTGCAGATAAATGATTGACGGTCATTATGGTGGTTGTATTCCAGTTGATGTCCTTTTCCTGTCACAACAGCTCACAAATCTTGCTGCTGTGTTACTTTGCACAATGCTGTGCTACTCTCTCTACTGTTTCTCTAGACTCTCTCTCTCTCGCACACACGCACGCACGCACGCACGCACGCACGCACGCACGCACGCACGCACTTTAGGGAGATGTGTCTGGCTGTGCCGGTGTGCTATACGTTTCTTGCAGAGCCCTAAGGAGTGTATTGTGTGATGGGTCTCATATGACAAATTCATTTGAAGTTATCTCTCCTCTCACCTGCCCAAAGCAAAAATTCTGGAGGCTCCTATATCTCTTCCGTGTGTGTGTGTGTGTGTGTGTGTGTGTGTGTGTGTGTGCGTGCGTGCGTGCGTGCGTGCGTGCGTGCGTGCGTGCGTGCGTGCGTGCGTGCGTGCGTGCGTGCGATCTCTGTCAGAGCAACTATGACTGTGTGTGGAACAGGAACAGAACCAACTTCCACTGAATAATGCCCGAGGTCGCCTCCTATGGGCACAACAACAGCATTGGACTGAGCTGAGACTGCAAGGGAAGATGACATGTCTCCCTGCTGCGGTTCTGTCTCTCACTCTGTGTTAAAAAAAATGTTGCCATAGACAAGTGCATTGTCTTTACTCTGAAATGCAGGTTTTACCATCTAAATTCAATCTCTCCATCTGGTTTCCATTCAATCATGTTCCTCGCTGTATACATCATGGTCATGAACAAATAGCTTAAACCATGTCCCACATCTGAAATGGGTGCCATGTATACAGGCCAGGCCAAGGGGACTGGATTTGATATCAAAAGACATCTCTTCCATTTTCAAGTCCTAAGCATTCTAATTCGTAAGCATTCTACTGTGAAGCAGAGCATGTTTACCCTGTGTAATGATGATTCTGTGTTCTCAGCTAACGCCCCTGATGTCATTGTTGTTAACGAAAACCATAGTTCATTCTCAAGGTCGGCTGTAGTTTTGATTACAGCTTAGACTGAAGAAGCCTTCCTAACTAAAGTGCTAAAATATCATCAGCTAGAGCAGACCACTATTATAGACTTTGGTAGCCTATAGGGCACGTGCACAAGATCGTTGTGAGGGGCCTTCAATTGGCCGGCCTCTCCAAAAGGAAAGCCAAACAGTTAGAGACTACTGCTCAGTATCAGCTATTAAAGGAAGCTGCTTCCTTTACCCATGATTGTTGTCTGCTATGTTTGACACGTATGCCAACATTATTGTATGTAACAATCATCTGCCTTATATGCATTTTGTAACTGTCTGTTTTCCTATTATCTGACTGCACTGGAACACACATTGGAGGACCCTGATGTAAAAAGTCAAGTCACTGCATTATACATTTAATTAAATCACTAAAATGTATCCATAATATGGTCAGCAGTCAGCAGTGTCCTCTGACGACGAAAATAGATGACCTTTTTCCAACTATTAATGAATTCACTATCTGGCACTTCTTGGATACATCTCTTAACAAGTGTTGAACTTGAACTAGGTATATTTCCGTAGCCAGAAGAAACAAATTTACTTCAAAACAACGTAATTGATTTAGTCTCTATAAGTGCCACTGTTGAGCGGAGCCTAATAGATTTATGTTTTCCTACTTCATCCAAAAGAGACAAAGACTCCACGTGGAAGAACCGACACTCTTCTTTTCCAGTTTCCTTCTAGAGCAGAGGTTAGAAAGGAACCAGGGATCAACGCAGGGCTTCCCACACTGCAAGAATGCTTGGTTCATCTAACTCCTATAAGGATCATATTTTACACCCTGAGAGTTAAATGAACAGCCATGATGTTTGCAGTGTAACTAGATCTGCGGACTGTTTAGTAAACCTGATGTTGGCGCCGTCATGGTAACAGCCTCGTCGTGATGTTGTCACGAAGAGAACCCCAGAGAGCCGACTTTGATCTTGATTGATGTCATAAACCAGAGAGTAAATGGAAGAGGAAAGAGGCAGTGGCGTCCGGAGGATGAGAGAAGTCACATGGTTAAACAAATGCAACACAAGCACCTGCGTAACAACGCCCCAAGTGCTTGGTGCTGAATGCTGATCACATCCATCCTGACACACACACACACACACACACACACACACACACACACACACACACACACACACACACACACACACACACACACACACACACACACACACCCTCCACATCTCCTCTCTCTCTCTGTCTCTCTCTGTCATTCTTGCATGCAGACGTCTGTTGTGTGCCTATCTCCTCTCCCAGCTCCTCCCTGATTTGTTTACCTCCTAGCTAAGCTGCTGAGGTGTGTGTGTGTGTGTGTGTGTGTGTGTGTGTGTGTGTGTGTGTGTGTGTGTGTGTGTGTGTGTGTGTGTGTGTGTGTGGTGCGTGCGTGCGTGCGTGCGTGCGTGTGTGTAAAAGAGAGACAGACGCATAGACAGAGAGAGGCAGAGGCAGAAACAGGGGTGGAAGGGTGGAGGAATGGGGTGATGGTCCCTGGGAGAGATGAAGAAGGAAAGGAGTGGAATATTTGTGTTTTCAAAGGATGCCAGACATGTGTTTACACTTTCTGCCCAAATTCTCTGTTAAACACTTGGGGGGTGCATTTGTGTGAAGAGAGAGAGAGAGAGAGAGAGAGAGAGAGAGAGAGAGAGAGAGAGAGAGAGAGAAAGAGAGAGCGAGAGAGAGAGAGAGCCCAGAGTCCTAACGTAAACTTTGATGTCTTTTCACTTCCTCTCCCCTCATTTTCTCATTATTTGATCACACCTGCACGCTCATACACAACCTTTCTGTGGAGTATACGCTCAGGCTCTCCTTCAGTCTCTTGAGCAGACCTCCAACTGTCTTGGTCTTTATCTCAACGAGACAAAAACTGAATACGTAAATATATGCAAATCCAACAATAACCACGTTATCAAAACAATTAACAACACTCATTTGAAGTATTTGGGTTCATCTTCTTCCCAAAAGGACTTTCAAACTAGATAGGTATATGGCCTGGTCAGCCTGCAATGACATGCATAAGATTTGGTCATCCCAACTTAACTTAGTAAGAGGTTCAAAGTAAAAATATTTAGGACGACGAAAAATATTTAGGACGACCGTGTCTATGTCTCAGAGCCATAGACACTTTCAAAGACATTTGAGAAACGGCTGGATGGCGCCTTCTAATGAGAGCACAGTTTGTAAATACATCAAAGATGCGAATATAATCCATTTCTAATGGATGCCTTGGCCTGGTAGAGAGGCTATCAGGTGGTCTCCAACCTTCTTAGAGTGTTTCAACCCTCAACCACTACTCCAGCTCTCTCTGCCTTGTGTGTTC
>NC_136792.1:22726083-22733583 GCF_951216825.1 Electrona antarctica
TCAAATTAAATATAAATGTATTAAACCATCAAAAATAAGGAATCAAACGAATAAAGCATGAACAAACAGGTGAGGTGTGGAAATCAGTAATCAGTAGTACGTGTATGCATGAGTGGAATGTATGTGTAGAATGTATACATACGTATATGTCGGTGGTTAATCAGCCTGTCGGTGATTTATGTATAAACAATGACCACTCAGCCATACATTAACCCTTACATATTAATTACAACCCTACAGGCACCATAACCAGCTAATCCAAATGTAGGCCTACTATAAATATAAAACCATGCTAACACCACACCACACCACATACTGTAATATAATATAATATAATATAATATAATATAATATAATATAATATAATATAATATAATATAATATAATATAATATAATATAATATAATATAATATCATATCATATCATATCATATCATATCATATCATATCATATCATATCATATCATATCATATCATATAACAATATACTTTACCATAATACCATATAATATACAGGGAACCGTCACAGTGTGTGTGTGTGTGTGTGTGTGTGTGCGTGCATGCGTGCGTGCGTGCGTGCGTTTGCACGTGCACGTGCTTGTGAGCGTGAGCGTGCGCGTGCGTGCGTGCGTGCGTGCGTGTGCACGTGCTTGTGAGCGTGTGTGCGTGTGTGTGTGTGTGCGTGCGTGCGTGCGTGCGTGCGTGCGTGCGTGTGCACGTGCTTGTGAGCGTGCGCGTGCGTGCGTGTGTATGTGTGTGTGAAGCTCCATCTGGTGTGTATGCTTCCTCAGATGGTGTGGTTTGAAAACATATGGGAGATAATATAAATTCCTTGTGGATATATGTCTGACCTGGACCATATATAAAATTGGATCAAAGACTGTGTCATCGGAACGCCTGTCTGTCTCCATTAGCTTTATTTTTGAAGTCATGTAACATCCAATATTCTTTTTCGTTTGTGGGTTTAACCACATGAATCCTAGCATTCCTATTCTTTGGGCAAAACATTCAGCGAAAATAGCAGATATACAGGCTTCATATAGCACATCACAAGTCAAATAGCAGATATACAGGCTTCATATAGCACATCACAAGTCAAATAGCAGATATACAGGCTTCATATAGCACATAGCAGATATACAGGCTTCATACAGCACATCGCAGATATACAGGCTTCATATAGCACATCGCAGATATACAGGCTTCATATAGCACATAGCAGATATACAGGCTTCATATAGCACATCGCAGATATACAGGCTTCATATAGCACATCGCAGATATACAGGCTTCATATAGCACATCGCAGATATACAGGCTTCATATAGCACATAGCAGATATACAGGCTTCATATAGCACATCACAGATATACAGGCTTCATATAGCACATAGCAGATATACAGGCTTCATATAGCACATCGCAGATATACAGGCTTCATATAGCACATCGCAGATATACAGGCTTCATATAGCACATCGCAGATATACAGGCTTCATATAGCACATCGCAAGTCGCAACACAGCACGTTGTGAGCTTATAGATTGTGTATTTTCAACTAAGAAATTGTAGAACGAAAATAGACGGTGGTCTAGTACGTACAGCACTGGGGCATTTCGGTCAACTAAGTATAGAAGTTAAAGAAAATCTATATTCTCTCTTGTAATGTGAGTATTAGTATTAGTATGCTAACTAAAAGAAGGACTGACACATTTTAGCAATGGTTCTTAATTGTACTGTTGGTATGTCTGTGGGGAAGGCTCACCCCCAGTCTAAACAGGAAGATCAACCAAACAGCAGCTAACTAACTTCATAAACTCAAACTAAAGCATTTCTGTCTTCTTCAGTTTATTCTAGTGCCTTGCTGTTGTCGCCTTCTATTTTGTTTTTGTTGTGATGTTTTCCGTCTAGATTGCTATAGCCCTTGGTCAGTTTGTGTCACGCCACCAGACTGTAAAACTGTGTATACCAGCCACAATGTGAACGGAGGGGCCACCAGACATGGAACGGAGGTGACAGCTAACCAAGCCTTGCCATGCAGGCCAAGGGCCAGAACTCTTGTTCTATTCTAGTCTATCTAGAAATTAAATTGCCTGGAGGTGATGACCATGTCTCCCAAACCGTTGTCGGCTGTAAGTCAGATATACTGCAAATGTTGGCAATTATGCATGTACAGTACACTGTCAAAGGTAAATTAAAGCTGCACTATGTAACTTTCCTTTTCTACCCCGGATTTGAACCCGGTTTCCTGCACATGTAATGACATTACCATTGATCCAATAGAGAGTATGACACTGTAGTATGATCAAAAATGGCAAAAAGTTAAAATATGGAGATAAGAGGGTTTCTGCCCGACAGCAACAATATATATTTTATATTTAATTTCCATTTCATTATGGAAGTCAATGGGTATTGGACGGATGGGGCTGGAGCCTAACATCATCATAGATGACTGATGTCACAGTCTGAGTTCCACATGGGAGCCACAATGTTCCCATGTGGATCCTGAGATATATGATTAGATAGTTTTTTGTTTTTTTCTAATGGGACTTTCCATTGTTAAAATGAAAGAGAACGTGTTGCAGCTGGAGCACAGCATTTGGCAAATCTCTCAGTCAGAATCAAATGAATTGTCCGGGAATTTCTCTTGGTGACATGGGTTTTATTTGAATAATAGCAGTGTGAATAAAAAGAACATATAGGATTTTCTATTAGAAATGTGAACCTTTTCTAAACTTTGCGTCCGTCTGACAGTCTGTCAGTTTGTGCCTGTGTCTGTTGCCAATAAAACAAGCAATACAAGATCAAAGACATTCCCTGCACATATCAGTCTGAGCCTCTGACATGCAACTAGCCTGTGTGTGTGTGTGTGTGTGTGTGTGTGTGTGTGTGTGTGTGTGTGTGTGTGTGTGTGTGTGTGTGTGTGTGTGTGTGTGTGTGTGTGTGTGTGTGTGTGTGTGTGTGCGCGTGTGTGCGTGCGTGCGTGCCTGCCTGCCTGCCTGCAGCCTGCCTGCCTGCGTGCATGCATGTGTGTGTGTGTGAACTCCATGCTACATGTCGCCTATAGCTTTCGTGTTTGCCAGTAGTGTGTGCAAAGCCCATTGACAGCCTGCTAATATAAAACATGTTTGCACACATGTTGTGTGTGTGTAATGTATTCATGTAAGAATGCAAACATTTATGTGCTTGGCTAAGGCTTGCTGGTGTGCGTGTCACTTTGATAAGTTCATGCATGAGAAGAGGGCACTAACAGATTTGCATGTTAGTTTTGTATGCAGAATGTGTATGAGCATGCTATGGAGGGAGGCTTATGAGAAGAGGGGTGTGCAACTGTGTGGAGGGAGGCTTATGAGAAGAGGGGTGTGCAACTGTATGGAGGGAGGCTTATGAGAAGAGGGGTGTGCAACAGTATGAGCATGCTATGGAGGGAGGCTTATGAGAAGAGGGGTGTGCAACTGTGCAACAGTGTATGAGCATGCTATGGAGGGAGGCTTATGAGAAGAGGGGTGTGCAACAGTGCAACAGTGTATGAGCATGCTATGGAGGGAGGCTTATGAGAAGAGGGGTGTGCAACAGTGGTGGGAGTAGTACTCAGGTTGTTTACTTCAGTAAAAGTAGCAATACAACTAAAAAAACTCAGCTTCCCATGATGCAGACAGACAGACAGACAGACAGACAGACAGACAGACAGAATGTATGTTTCTAAACCAATTAGAAAGTCTCATCCCTTCAGGCTATGGGATGTTTGAATCTCCATCACTGCAGCCGTGCAGCAAAGCTAGACGTTTGCTACTACGTGGCTTATTTCTAACCTAATATGCATATACATATTTTAGTGTGCTGATTAAGTTTAAAATGAGTAATAGTCTGGATGCCATTTTAATGAGATTCAAAACGGAGTAGCTCTGAAATCAGCTGTGTTTGAAGAACGTGCAGCTATAATCAAGTAAAGTAAAATTACCTCAAAAATATACTTAACCTGCACTTAAACCCCAGCAAGCGTTGCGTTGTGAGCTTGTCGATCGGCTATTTTCAGCGAACGCTTTCCCCACAGAAAACAATAAATACACTAGTATAGAGCCCCGAGGGACTCAACCATATATGGGGCTTAGGGTTTAAGTGGTTAGTTACAATATACATAAATCAAGCGTAGCGATAGTTCATTGAGGCACGGAAGGCAGAAGGTTATTATATATAGTTCCCCTCATTCATTCCCCCTAGTAATTCATTCTGCTTCTTTAAATCAGCTGCCTCTCCAGGCCACGCCCTCATTCCCACAGTGCAATTCAGGCGGCCTACTTAAGCAGCCTCAGCTCACTACTCATTCTCCATGCTGAGCTGTCAAGCAGCTCGTGCGGCGTCTGCGTGAAAATTTTCCCCACCTCCCCGGCCTCCTCCCTGTAGTTCTTAGTCCAGGGGTTATGGGATATTATTGTATTGTTTGCGATTGTGTAGATTCATTGTGTTGAATCATGTGTTGATGTGTTATTGCTGTGTATTGTTGTTCATGGATTATTGGATCTTTGGCTCTGCTGTGGGGGGGTCGTTGATATCAGAGCTGTGTCTCGGTGCACAGATAATCAGAGATATCAAATGTGATATCAGACCTGTGTCTCGGTACGCAGATTATCTGATATCACATGAGCAGAGCCACACCACCATACTAACATGCAATAGCTTTGCAATAAATTGTTTATGGTCAATCTGAGCTGAAGTGTCTCAATGAAATAGTTACAGTGGAAAGTAGAGAGAGAGCAGTGCCGAAGAGATCGAGATGGAGCTGCAGTGGAGTGACATCCCTCTCCCCTGGCAGCGTCGCGTCTCATTGCCATTGCCGGAGAAATGCAAAGTAACCAGGTGCATTTGTGTTGTGTTGTGGGTGTGTGCATGATGAGGGGAATGTACACTGGATGCAGAAGAGTACACATGCAGTACAATCCTCCAGTGTCACTTTAACCCATAGTGTACAAAGGGTCGAGGGTTAACGTGTTTTTTCACACGACACAAATGCCATTGTGTTCTATCGTTCTTTCACACCACACTCAACCACACAAACTCAACTATTCCATTGTTACACACACACACACACACACACACACACACACACACACACACACACACACACACTACACACACGACACACGCACGCACGCACACACACACATTTTAGTTCTTTATTTGAATCCACAAATTACAATTACATTTACAAGGAGACAAATATAACGGGGTTGACAGTTCATGTTCACTTAAGGATACACATGGCACCTCCTCGTCCACACAGACAAGCTGCCTATAACAGCCGAAACAGAACAGTTGTTTGGCTTTGCTCTTTGTCATGCCAGCTATTCTTAGGCCACTCATGGTCAGTTTATGCACATGGCCCAGGCTTCCGAATATCAGTATGGCAAATCTACATCGATACCCCAGGTTTGTTATACTTCCAAGTAATGGTTGGTACTCAAAGACACAGCCCACCTCCAGAATCAGGACCTCCTTGTGACTGGTGTCAACAAAGACAACATCAGGTGTATTTGGGATGTTAGCAAAGACATCACATGCACAGCTAAACCAATCTGATAACGCTCTTGAATGTTTATACATTGCTGCACTAGATGGCACATATTTTCGAATCAGACACTAGGTCAACAATCTGTGCGTGCGTGCGTGCGTGAGTGCGTGCGTGCCACACCACAGAGAATACTGGTGGTATTCTGAAGACTGAGTGATTGGACATTGGAACGAAAGAGGCAAATTTAGAGAGAGAAAAAGAGAGAGACAGAGAGAGAGAGAGAGACAGAGAGAGGGGAGACAAATACTGTAGAGTGATATATGCAACCTAAGCCATTATAAATCAATGACAGCGTTTCTCTAATTTCTTCTAGAAATTCCCAGAATATTCAAGCGAGGCAAGAGTCAAGCCTGAACAATTCTGGAAATGACAGCTGGAGTAATATGTGTGCGTGTGGTGTCTGTCTGCCTGCGTGCGTGCGTGCGTGCGTGCGTGCGTGCGTGTGTGGGTGTGTGTGTGGGTGTGTGGGTGCGTGCACGTGACTTCAGAAGGTGGTAATATGGAAAATGTGCTGTTTGCTACCGACTGTAAGACCTTGCATGATTCACCAGTTAGCCTAGACTGTTGAGCCATCTGGAACCCAGCTGTACGTTGTGTGTGTGTACTTAAGCTATAGTGTATTTAGGACACGCACGCACGCACGCATGCACGCACGCACGCAGTCACGCACGCACGCACGCACGCACGCACGCACGCACGCACGCACGCACGCACGCACGCACGCACGTACACACACACACATACAATCACACCCCTCTCTCTGTCTAGATCTCACTCTGTCTTTCACACTTTCTTAATAATTTCTCATTTGGACTTCCTCAGTAATCCACTAGTGTTCCACTATAGTAGTGTCTCTCCAAAGACTCCAAAGTGTATTAAAGTGATGTAGTACAAACTTCATCAGCTATTGATTGATTACGTATGACTTTCTCTAAGTAGTCAAGACTTTCAGATGACAGTCATATGACACGTCACACGCCTACAGCTGATCTAAGCTTGTGCTGCATTTGGAGCTTGTGGATTTGGTCTCTGTCGGGGGGAAACCTCATACGTCCTCATATTTCAGGATTCAAATACAAATAAAAAGCAAAAGTAGCAGATCTACAAGATCAAAAAACGTGTCACTTCGCATTGTGTTTCGAGCTTGTAGATCTGCTATACTTTTGATACTTTTGTGTGACACTGTATGATCACTATAGGGCGTTAATTTACGGGGGCAAAAATAACCACAAAAAGTTAGAATATGGAGATAGGAGGTTTCTGTCCGACAGCTAATTTGCTATTTGTGGCGCATGATGCACCATAAACGTATATAATGACACGGTATGGTCACACGTACATCCCTCCCATTCACTTCCATTGTATGGGAGCAAGGGAGTATATACAGTATAGGGCTTACTGTGCAGCGTGTTGACACCGTTGGAGCTTTCAACGCAGCAGAAGCCAGGAGTTCAGCTGGTGAACTTTGAACGGATGTAAACCAATAAGAGAGAAGTGCCATTGATGGCCCACTTTACAGGCATGTTTTCTTTTCCAAATGGACATAACTCTGAGAATGTACAAATGGAACCAAATGGAGCCGTAAGTGCCCATAGGTTCCATTTGTACACTCTCAGAGTTAAATTCGCATATAGATAGAAAACTTTATTTTTTTTAATGGGTTTTTTTGTGGCTTTCGCCTTTTTTATTTTATTTATGGAGGGACAGACAGTAGGCTGACAGGAAATGGGGAGAGAGATGGGGGGGAAGACATGCAGTAAAGGCCGTCGGGATCGGGAGTCGAACCCACGGCACACTGCCAGACTGGATTACCAGCCAAGGTGCCTAGACCACTGAGCCGTGGCCCAGGCCGATAGAAAACTTTATTGGCAGTTTAAAACATTTAAAATTACAAAAGTGACACCAACATGGACTATACAAGCAGTAGCTTGT